>NW_021604646.1:6054000-6086898 GCF_004785775.1 Grammomys surdaster | reverse complement strand
ATGTCCTCAAGGCAATGAAATAGAAGAAAACATGAATTTTCTATTCCTTGCATGTCTTATCAGTTCCCCTTGCTTGAACACAGTCAGAAGTTGGCTACCTAAGAACTTATAGAGAATAGCTCTCCTGTCACTCAAATCATAAAATAAAGCATGAATGAGGGCTTCACAGACAGCTGTGTGATGTGATAGGCCAGGTCAATTGACTCATAGAAGGTGATGTGGTGAATTATCATAGCTTTCTTTTAGATGGAAAGACTACCTCAAGATATCCAGAATCTCCTCAAATACCACCCCATGCACACTTATGTATTACTAGCTTGGTAAATTGTTTTAGAAGTCATATACCTTTTTCCTTTTCTACCTTATCATTCTGAAGTAATTTCTTGTTCTCATACAATTTTGGACATTCCATTATTTTTAAAACTATGCAGTTATTACTTCATCCTCTTATTTGCATTTAAATTTTTTCTTTTATTTAAAATAGATTATATTCTTATACATTGTATCCTGATTATAGTTTCTCCTCCCTCTACTCCTTCTAGTCCTCCCTCCTCTTTCTTCTGGATCTTCCTTTCTGTCTTTCATTAGGAAAAAAATAAAAACAAAAACCAAGAACAAACAAAGAGGTTTCTAAGAGACAAGAACAAAGCATGAAAAACTAAAATATAATAAGCAGAAGCAAATAATATCATATAGAAGTTGGATATGGCAACCCATCAGAAGGAAAAATCCCAAGAGCAAGCATAAGAGCCAGAAACCTACTTGTTCTCAGACTAAGAAGTACCATAAAATACTCAGCTAGGAGCAGAAGCAGATGCAGAGACCCAGAGCCAAATAAGAAGACAGAGAGTACAAATTCAAAATCTTTGTTGGGTTATATCTTTGGACCTCAGTAAATCCCTCAGAAGAGGTGGAGGATGAACTGTAGAAGCCAGCCAGGGGGTTAGGAACACCAGGAGAAAACAGCCCACAGAGATAAACTAAGCAGGTCTCATAAGAGCTCACAAAGACAGAAGTGACAATCACAGAGCCTGCATGGGCTCTGTCTAATCATTATGGTTGTTAGCTTGGTGTTTTGTGGGACTCCTAGTATTTGGAATGGGACTGTCTCTCACTCTATTATCCGCTATTAGGACCTTTTTCCTCCTACTAGGTGCCTTACTCAGTATTGATATGAGAGTTTGTGCCTACTTTTACTGTATTTTGTTATGCATGCCATGTTCAGTCGATTTTGATGGAAGGCCTTCTGTTTCTTGAGGGAAACAATGAGGAGGAGTGCATCTGGTGGAGAGGAGAGTTAGGGGGCGATGGGAGGAGTAGAGGGAGGGGAAATTGCAATCTGGTTTTTATTGAAAAAATAATACTAAGCTAATGACTGTAACATGCACAGAAGAACCGATACAGGCCCATGTAGGCCCTGTGTTTATTGCTTTAATCTCTGCAAGTTCATATATGCCTTGTTTAGTTTATTCAGCGGCTCTTATTCTCCTGCTGTCCCCCATTACCTTCTGCCTCTTAGAATCTTTCTGCCTTCTCTTTCTTGGGATTACTTGAGGCCAAAGGGGAGGTATTTGATGGAGACCCCCAACATATACTGTTTCTCCACATAATATCTCACTGTGAATCTCTGCATCTCGTCCCACTTGCTGTTGGAGGAAGTCCCTCTGGTGAAGACTGAATTAAGGCATTGACCTATGAGTGTAGCAGAATATCATTAGGAATCATTTTATTAGACCAGTACAGTTCTATTTGCTTTTGAATTCTTTTATATTAATACTACACATCAGTGAATATGAATAGATTTGAATAACTTTCTAGGCAGCCAATAATAAAAGGCTGGGATCAAATCTGAGATATTTCTATTTTTAATCTTGTTATTATTATTTGTTGGTCTATATGAGTACACTGTAGCTGTCCTCAGACACACCAGAAGAGGGCATTTGATCTCATTACAGATGGTTGTGAGCCACCATGTGGTTGCTAGAAAATGAAGTCAGGTCTTCTGGAAAAGAAGCCTGTGGTCTTAACCACTGAGCCATCTCTCTAGCCCAGAAATTTGATTATTTTAAAAAAAATTATTAATACCTTACCTCCCATATGTTGCTTAGAAATGCACAATATCATCTGAAGCTCCCTAATGACTACTGCAAAGAAAAGTCTACATTAATTTAACCTAGCATTTCCTATAATTTTCAATGATAGATTACTAAATTTTAAAGAGTATCATTTAATCAAGCCTGATTATCCCCTTCCAGGACACATATTTTAGACTGAAGTACAGACTATCCTTAGCAAAGTTTCTAAGTGTTTACATTAAGAAAACGAACAAACAAAAAAGAAACAAAATGAAAACAAAAATCCTCACTGTTGCACAAGGTAATTCTGCTCCAATTTTTAAGTCATTTGAAAATGTTAGGAAATATGTTTTATATTCCATTACTTGTTTAGTCTTTATGAGCAAGTAAATAGAAAAATGCAGTCTTTAAGTATTTTCATGACTCATATGTAGCATAGTACCTATCTTCCAAATCTAAGTAACATTATGTTCTACTTCACTGTTAGATACTTGATATTTCCTTCAACATTTTATAATTCACATGTAGTTAGCTCTAGTTGTCTGAATCATAAGTAGTTCAACTTCATCTGGAAGCAAACTTCCATTTAGCTGTTCTACATGACAGACTGCAACAAAAAAATGCCATCTTTCCCATATTGGGAGGTGCTTGACAAGACCAGCTGAATCCTTCAGAAGGGCAAGAGTAGAGTACACACAAACAGACAAATTTCTCAAGTCTCATTTTGTCTTTGATTGGTCATCAGTCACTGTGGGGCAGTTAGTTCTCATGTGGGCGTAGGCGTGGGTTCTGTTGTGGTAGTTGTGGATCCCGAGTGTCTGCAGCCACAGGCTCCTGGACACGGCTCTGGGGAGCTGAAGCGATGGAATTTGAATGAGCTCTTTCCAGGGGCACCAGGAGGATGCTGGGCTAAGAAGCTCAGGGCTCTGCCCAGGGGTGGAAAGGTCTCAGTCTGCAGATCACACGTGAACAGGGCACCTGAGTGGACCTAGAGGCCAGTGGTCTTTGTGCTTGGGCTCCCAAATGCCGCTGGGGGCAGCAGAAGAACAGAGACATCAGAGGAACGAGGGGGAGAGAAGGAAGAGGAGACTCTTGATTACTGTACTTGCTTGGCTGACTCTGCAGGTAGCTCGGCTTCCTCCGTGGCTGGAATGTAGAGAAGTCCTCCACCAGAGATTAGGTGATGGCTTGATAATCAGAGGCCTCCTCCACGGTTCCCCAAGGCAGGTCCCAAAGACACAAGGAAGTCCACGGTTTAAAAGGTTTATTGTCATGGTGGATGGTAGATAAATCTTGTTGTACCTCCCACCTCTCTCAGGGCAGACCTGAGTAAAATAGGGAGGGGGCAGAAAGGAGGCTCTATGAAAGAATGCTTAATTGGCTACGCCCTCTGGCCTTCAGGTATCTGATTAATATGCAAATCTCTTGAGGCTGAGGCCTGTAGTCATGCCCTCTACCTGTGGAGGGTCTGGTAGGGGCATTTTCCTATGTGACTGAAAGTCGAGGATCAATGGAGATCTTGGCAGCATGTCAGGAGCCTGGAGTCTGGGAGCCTGGCAAGATATGTGCGGTCCCTCACAGGCATGGATACTTGTTGGGTCTCCGGCTATCTCTAGCCAGTGCTCTACCAGAGATCAAGCCATCTTTCATGGTCCCACAAGTCACAGGACTCTTACCTCAATTTTCTATCAATTCTGCCATAGACTTAGAAGCATTCAACATTAGAGATTAGAGATATGATTGGTAAAGTATCTTTAGGTCTTTGACTTTGTAAAGAATGCCTAATAAACTAATTTTACGTATCCAGATGAATTCAAATGTATTTGCTGTCAGTATCATTCCAGTATGAGGATAGATGTTTATTTTTATAACTCCTTAATTATGCCATACAACTCCTGGGCACATTGTAACATTTTTAGCACACCTTCTGAACAAGGGCTGATGGTGCAACCCTGAAATCTCAGCTACTTGGAAAGCTGAGGTAGAAGAGTCACATGTTCATGACCTGCCTGGACTATAGTGTAAGTTTATGACCAGCCTTTACAAAATATTGAGATCCTGTCTCAATATACAATGTGGGCAAAAAGGTTGAGGATACAGGACAGAGTTTGAGAGTATATCATGCATGAAGAAATGAAGAAGATTCAAGGTTGATCTTCAGTCTTAAATAAACAAAAATCTCCATTCTGATATATGGTTATCAAATGGTACCTGGTGTGATATTTGAGTTTTTACTTAGGGAGTAAAGTAGAGCCTTCATTTCTCTGATTTATTTTTATAATTTCTTTGAGTAATTCGATGTAATTTTGTAGCTGTCTATTAAACTAGTAAAAATAAATCCAGGGTGGGAACCACTAAAAGACATTTTGTCTAACTTTCCATAGAGTTGCAGGCATGGGTACAACCCAGTAATCCCCATACTGAGATCAAAATTTCAACTACTAGGTATGCACATTACAATAACAATGTTGTGGACAGTTCCTGTTCCCTGGGAGAGACCCTGATTTTTGTGGGTTTCTTTCTTTCTTTCTTTCTTTCTTTCTTTCTTTCTTTCTTTCTTTTTTTTTTTTTTAGAGTAACCCTTGCTGTGTGTCACAGGATGTTACTATGGTTCTCATCTCTGTGGAGAAGCCTGAAGCATCAAAAATCAGAACTTCTCTTCATAGTTTCCCTTTGTCAATACCCAGGATTCATATGCTTGTGCTTTTTGTTTTTGTTTTTGTTTTTGTTTTTATTTCTCACCAATAACTTAAGTCTATGCCTAAATACAGTTGCGCTATTATCCTAACCTGTAGCAAAGTTGTGGCTTCTCTCTGAGACTATCACCCAAACTGCAGGAAAAAGCCACACATTTCAGATTCTGAAAACAGAAGCAAATAGAACGTTTCCAAAATGAGTAAGTATAATGAGTGTAAGGCTGTTTGGGGTGATCAGTATATTATCTAGAAACAAAATCAGGTAGGAAGTATTATGCCTGACTGAAAATTATCCACTCTTTACTCGAGATATTTGGAATGTTAAGAATGACTAATTGCTGTTCTATAACAAGGGGGCTGTATAAACAAACAAATTACCCTAAGTGAGGGTTTGTGTGGTCACAGTTTCTCATTCCTGTGTACAGGCTTCTCATCTTACATCAACTAACCAAAGATTGAAAAGCACAAAAGAAGAACTTGTGTCTACACTTTATTTTTCTTGTCATCATACCATGAGTTAAGACCTAGTCACCTGATGTTTACATTGTATTGGTAAACTAAAGATGACATAAAGTGTTCATATAGATATGTTAAATTTATATGCAAACATTGTGCAATAATTCTTGAATTCTTATGTTGTTTGTGGCCCTGGAACTAATTTTCTGCATTTTCTGAGGGATAACTGCATGCATATGTATGAAAGTTTATACCTCACAGGGCTTGGGGAAAGATTAAATACTTCTAGGTAGTTAACAGGCAAAGTAGTTTGCACTGCTATCTCTACCCACCAAACAGAACCTGGGAAACTTTGCTTTAGTTGTGACATTGAAATATGAAGTTTTGTTTCAAGGTAAACAAACTGAACCTAAGATAGTTAGCTAATGCAGAACTTCTAGAGGAGTAAATTTGGACAAAGTAGTCTATGAAGTAGAGTTAGAATCTAGAATCTAGTGGTAACTGGCTACATGTCGATGTCCTCACAACAGGCTGGTCACTTATGGCATTTCACTACTTATTTAATCACCATGATTAATGGCAAATGCCACAAGTGATAAAAATACACAACTGTGGTGACTCCTGAGGTCTTATCCTTGAGTTGACTCCTAGAATTACAAAAACAAAATAAAATTACCTTCAGCAATAGAAGTCTGTAATCTTAGTTATAGTTCCTGTTTCTATGGTAGAATATACCAAAGCAACTTTTAGGGGGATTTATTTGGGCTCACAGTTTGAGGCCATTGTCTGTCATATGGGGGCTTCAAGGCTATAGGAGCTTGAAGCCACTGGTCATTCAGAGCCTCCATAGTTAGCATAGGAATTATGAATGTGTCTGCTTCATTTCCTGTCTTCTTTTTATTCAGTGCAGGAATGAGTTTTCCTATCTCAGTGAATGTAATCAAGATAATCTCCCCCCAGGTGTGCCCAAATGTTTGTATCAGATATGCTATCAAGTTGGAAGTATTAGCCATCGTGTTTGTGTTACTCACATTGCCTATGGTAACAACGTACCTGAGAAAACAAGTAATCCATTCCGAGATGATGATTTATCTTGACTTGTGGCTTCTGACATTTTAATTGACACTGAAATGGCATTGTTTTAGCTGAGAGGTGGTACAATATGGTGGGGGTGGGGGAGTGTGGTGGACAGACACAGCCAACAGCATGGCAGCCAAAAGCAAAGTGAAAAGGGTTAAGGACAGAAATGGTCTTTCCAGACTATGTTTCATGGTATCTTTCTTCTTCCCTAATTTGAGTTAAACCCCCACTGTGACCCACAAGAAAGTAATATTATGCTTCTCCACATCACTCAGAAGTATAAAATATTAAAATTTATTAGTTTTCTATGGCCTTTCTTTCTATCACCTATGTCACCACTTAGGTCATAGTCTCTAGCTTTAAATACTTATCAGTGACTTTCCAACAGACTATCAATGAGTAGCCAACAGACTTCCTGATTTTAGCTCTGAAAGCATTGCATACAGGAAAAGTTCTTACTCCCAGACAAACCAAGACTGGTCAATCTAATCTACAGCACAATATTCTGGTCATAACAGCCAAACCTCATTAGAAGGGAAACAAAGTTTGCTCATTAGTATTTCAATACTCACCCATCTTTATTCTTAATTAAATTTATGGGTTTAGAGTCTTGATAGCTTTATAATTGCATGCCATTCTCTGCCAAATAAAGGCAGAATCTGTTAGTTCCTACAGGACTTCTTTGTTTTTGTTCTTCGTTATTGCCTCAGTGTACTTGGAATACTGATTTGATATTAAAGGTCCCTTCGTTTCTGTTTGTCTTCAAGAGGGCAAGATTCATCCTAAGAGCAGGCTTCCAGAGCATTCTCAATGCACGGATGTGCTACTCAGAAGTCAGTTGTATTAATACTGTGGTGATACAGTCTTGCAAATTAATCCTTTTCTTGACTCTTTTATTCATCTTGCATCTCCAGTTTTGTTTGGATACAGGGATAGTTTGGGTGTGGGGGGAAATCACATCTATCTCCTGTATGTGAAGCTCTAAGAATGGGTTGTACTTCATTGTGATGCTCTGTATTTTCTTATATAGTAGCTTCCACAAGTACAATGAACCAATTGTGTGTTTAGTGCATGTCTCCTGATTTACACTTAATTCCATGAAGCAGAGACTGTTCTACATCATTGGGCAGTATATTCTGAGTCCGGATCCAGAGCATGGATGTAGTGAGTATAGTACATGTTGACTAGATGACTAGTTGATAGAGAATTGGTGGATGAGTACATGCATGAATAAATGAATAAATTTGTATGCAAGCCTGACCCAGTGCATTTTAGGACATATTACAACTTTGTAGGACCCTAATGCTGCACATAGGACTTAATTTCATAAATGGATTTAAAGGTACTATGTGATGATTTTTCTGTTTTCCTCTTATTGGAAACAGACCTAAGTGATGATTTACTGAGGATTGGCAAGAAGAAAGAAAGGTCAGAAAGCATAGGCCTGGCTCGTGGGGATGGGATGAGGTGAGTATTACATTTGATAAGAGTAAAAAACAGAGATGTCTTTGGTGGCTTGCTAAAAGTTACATAATACATTGTCCTCGTTTACTGTCTGTTCATGGGGTAAATACCATGACTCATAGCAACTTAGAGTTTATTTGACTTATATGTCCCAGTCACAATTCCTCATAGAGTGAAGTCAAGGGAGGAATTTAAGCAAAGCCAAGATTTGGGGCCTGCAAACAAAAACCTGTCCAACTTGAGACCTATTCCACGGGCAAGCACGAATCCCTGATGCTTATTAATTATGCTTTGTTATGCTGGCAGAGAGGATTCTAGCATGACTGTCTTCTGAGAGGGAACACCTAGAGTCTGTCTAAGAGGGATGCAGAGACTCAAAGCCAAACAATGAATGGAGCGTGGGGACTCTTGTGGAAAAATAGGAAGAAGGATTATGGGCCCTGGAGGGGTAGGAACTCCACAGGAAGATCAACAAAGTCAACTAACATAGTCCCTTGGGACTCTTAGAGACTGAACCACCAACTATGGGCTGGACATAGACCTCCCTACTCATGTGTAGCATATTTGCAGGTTGGCCTTCATGTGAGTCCCAAATAATTTGAGCAGGGAACTATCCCAAACACTGTTGCCTGTACATGGGATATGACTATGTTCTTTTAGCTGGGCTACCTTGTCTGGCCTCAGTGGGAGAAGATGCCCCTAGTCTAGCAGAAACTTTGTACACCAGGGTAGGGTAATACCCAGGAGAGCTCCCACCCACTCAGAGAAGAAGGGGAGGTCGATAGGGGAAAGGATTGTGGGAGGGATGACCAGGAGGGGAGCAGTGAGCAGGATGTAAAGTGAATAAGTAAAAACAAACAAACTGTGGCAGCTACTGTGAAAAAAAAATCTGAGGCCTGGAACTGAAGCAGATGCCATGGCAGCTACAACCCAAGACTACCTATCTAGGTATAGCATCATCCAAAATGGACTGGGCACTCATATCTCATTCATTAATGAGGAAAATGGCCCACCGATTAGGCCACAGGCCAATCTGATGGAGACATTTTCCTAGTTGCTCTTTCTTCCCAAATGACTTCAGCTAGATCAAGCTGAAGATATGTACATACACATACGCATACACACACACACACACACACGCATTGTGTGTGCGTGTGCGTGTGTGTATGAGAGAGAGAGAGGGGAAGATAGATATAGACATAAATGTGTGTATATTTACATTATATTACACAGATGCATTCTTTTCAGAGCAGACAATAACAGAGAACTACAGCCAACCAGACTTAAATAAAAAAAACCAAAAGCTGACTTTTTGGTGGTTCTTTATGGAGTCACATTCTTTGGATCAACCTCTGGTCAGCTTGACCTGTGTTAATGAGACCAATCATGCTTCAGTTTCTCCAAGAGTCTCTCACTAGATTTCTATTCTTTGGCTTCTCTTAGTCTAAATACAACACAACTCTGATTGTCAATGCTTTAAGGAGAAAAAGAAGATGGGGACTATTTCCAGTAAATTTATGGCACCTGGTGGGGAAATATCAGCAATACATAGAAACTCTTATGGTGAATGTTTAGTCATCTTTGCCTTGAGGATCATACACAAGAGGACTTTGCATCCAATTTTAAAATTACCTAATCTGTCCATATTTCATACAGAATTCAGAATAACTATTTTTCTCATGTGCTCTATTAATTGGAATTCTATTAGTGAGTTGAATGTTATCCACAGTAAGAGAAATTCAGTCAGATAGAAACTGTAGAAAACAGAATATCACTAGAATACCATGACACGGTAGTTCTACACACAATATGCTTTGAGCACATAGGAGAGAAAGAAAGAATGGTGTTGAATTGGGATTTCCCCTAACTAAGGTAATTCTCACTGAGGAAGAAATTACTTTATTGGAAAGATGCCACTAGCTTCTACTCAATATTCATTTAAAGGGAACATTTTCTATGGTTTCATTTCTATCTGTGTTCAACAAGAAAACAAACCAAGAAACAGACTTCATTGTATTTGGTTTTAGGCAGCCTAACTAAATGACCAATAAGAGAGAAATCACTTCTAGTTTTTCATGGTTAGGTTACCACAAAATGGAACAATTAACAAATATATTTTACAATATTCACATTCATTTCTTCTACCCATTTGCAGAGATGCCAAACACAAAATGCAAACACTTTCAAAGTGCAGTATATTTAAAAAGTAATTGGCTCTTATTCTCAGAGTTAATTTAATTGATAATTCCAAACAGGTGGCTTACGGCTCAATAAGAACTATGATGAGTTTTTCTTTAGAAACTATTTCTAATTTTCTTCTGGAGAACTTGTGCAAGCTGATTGCTTGATCTCCACTTAGGTCTGGAAAAGTATGAGAAAATGTTCTTGCTGGCTACTTGACAGGGTAAATAAAATAAGAATCTATTGGGGAAAGAGAATATATTGCTCCCCGAAGGTGCAACTGTTTCTTCGAGCTGAAAATTACACATTTATGAGAAAAGCCAAGTGCTTCCCAGTTGGAGAGTTGGGTGTCTCAAATCAGCTGAAGTTAAATTAAATACATATATTGAATAGATAAGTAAATCTCACAATTGGAACTTGAGGAAATAGACTCTCTCCTGTCAAAATATTCTATGTAGGTTCAAATAATTTGAATTAAGTATTGCTTTGTAGAATTAATTTGATGCAAAGAAAAATCAACTGATCTAAAAGTCAATAGTAATATTTTCATGTAAATAGGTCTTTTTTTCACCTTTTCAATTCTGAACTTTCCAGAGTTTACTAATAGATTGTGACTTAAATACACATTAGGGATTTTCTGCTTATCTTCAGCTATGGCTGATAGAGTATAGCTGTCCTTTTACTAATCTCCTTTTGTGCTAACAGTGACTGATAGATTTACTTCACTTATTACAATTGCTCAAATGTAATTTGCCTTTAGTATTTAAGACATCAAAACATTTATAAAAGGAGTGATGCTCAAATGCTCATAAGTACCATCGATCCATAAAATATATACCTAAGGTCATTTACTGTTTTTTTTCTTTTCTTTTCCTTTCTGGTTATGGTCTATACAGCCTTTGCCCTCCTCAGCCTTGATGTGTAGCCAGAGACCTGGAAATCTGGATCCTCCCTTCAGTGTCTTCTGAGTGTTGGAACCACAGGGCGTTTGACTTGTGAAGTTCTGGTTGAGAGTCAGGGCTTTGTGCAAGCATGTCAGGCTTGGCTCTGCTGCCCCCTCAACCCCACCAAAACTGTTTTCTACAAAGAATCAACACATTCTGATTCCATCGATAACAACACAACTTTAGATTTCTTCTTTAAGATTTGTTTGCCTTGAAGTTGTTAACTCTCTGTTTCAAATATGACTTTCCTGCTTATGTTTCCCACACATCTGTTTACTTAGTCTTCTTTTGAGAAGTGCCTTTAAGACACACCTAACTGACTTTCACATCTTATTCATATTTGTTATTTGTAAACTGAGCTCAGTGTTCTGCTGTGTCTGTAGTTAGCTAAATACTAGTATGCTATGCCTAGAACAGTGTCACTTGTAAAGAAGGATGACTTTTATCTGTATCAAGCAGTAGGATCCTGGCTAGGACCTGTGTCTCTGGGTCCACTTCTGTCTAGAAGTTTTGTCTTACCTAAACCTCACAAAGTCTCTCTAAAGCCATCAATTATTCCTGAACATTGTTTTTTCTTCCCAACTCGTATTCTTTTATGTCTTCCATCTCTAGCAAAGGGTGTTATTTTAGCAACTGGAATCTCTTCCATACTTCTGATTGTCAGGCTTTCATAGTTTCTAGATTCTTTCAAAAAGTACCTCAAACCTGTTTTTGCTATTTTACCATAAGGACACTTTTCCTGTTAATAAAGTGAGAAATAACCATCTTTGCACATTAACAGATTTGGAATGTGCCCTTTATTTCCTGACCAGGAACTCCTTATAAGCTCCCTTCTTTGTTCTCTTTTCCCTAGGTTAAGTCTTCAAATGAAATCTTCTTGCACTGGGAGCATCTTAAATGTAACACTCATCCCTTTGTAATTCTACTTATAATTAAGGTAAGTTGGATAATGGTTTGTCAAAGATACCCCACATCTTATTTCCCTCCAGCTGATGAATCAGTTCCCCTATAAATTTCAAGAAACTTGATGGGTGATTGTAATTAAGTCCAGAATCTTGAACTGGGGGAAATGATCTTATGTTCTCCAGAATGTGTAATATAATCACATGGGAACTTGTAAAGATGGGGCCATGTAGCCATAGAGATGATCCCACAAACCAGAAGTGGGTATGAGAAATGGGCCATGAGGTAATTAAAAAAGAAGATGGCCATTTGAAGCTGAAAAACCCATCGTTGGATTCTTTTCTCAGAAGGCTCATGATGGACCGAATAGAGATAATATCTCGACATTAGGCATGTGTGAATAGTTTTAGACTTTGACCCTCCAAAAGTATAAAACAGTAAATTAGAATGCTGTTAAGCCACTGGGGTTTCAGTGTTGGTCACAGTCACAGAAAGGAAATGAACAAATTGTCTCTCCATTGCTCTTCATAATTTCTGGATAAATCACAAATTTCTTAATCCACCCAGTGGTCCTTCTCTGATGTTTTCCCAGTAAATTCTTGTTTGCAAGCCACTCACCACACAGCTTTATTCCAAGCTATAAAGTAACTTTGAAGTTTTAGAATTTCATGCTGGTGGGCCACTGCCAACTTCTTGCTTTCGTTCATAAGAATTAGAAAGAACGGTTTGAGCCCTTTCTTTTTCTCTTCTGTTTATATTTCCACTGTAGCCTATTTGTCACTTCCTTCAGGACTCTTTTCCTGATAACTTAATCTGCTGTGGAAAATGCACAAAAGGACTTGAATAAGGAATTCAATAAGCATAACATGTATTAGCTGGACTATTTGTCACAGTTTTACATAGAGCTGTTATTACTATCCCTCTCTGTGGTGTGGGATTGTAGTGTTCAGTTTCTGGAAGTCACACTTAAACACTTCTTTGTCCCTAGGTATTTTCATATTTTGGAAAGATTATTTTCAAGGATTTATAAAGAAGCAATTTAGAAACAATCACTTGAGAAAAGTATCCCTTAATTGTTTGGATAGACAATAATTATTGTTGTAACTAAAGATAAATTTCTAGCTTTGGATGACTACTGATTTATAGGAGCTGTACATGGTTCAGCCAATGCTCAGTTCTCACTGGTTACAGTATCCAGGGAAACAACCTCTGCTAAGAAGAAGGCTGTGCTCTATCCACAGTGCTAGATGCATTCTAATGCCTTCTTTGAGGCTATATCATAGGACCCTAAACTAGGACAACAGTAAAATGAAACAGAGTTTAAAAAAAAAAAGCTGATGAATAGGAAATTCCATCTACAATTAAGAGTACATCTCAATGGTAAGTCTGGTTCCCATTAAAGGAACATTTGAATATTTAATAGGACCTAATTAAAATTAATAGACAAAATACCATGACAAAATTTAATAAGTACATTTTTCTCTTCTTTTATGGGAGTAAAATGCCCAATTCTTAAAATAGACTGTTTTAATGACTTCATTTGTTTTTATTACTAGCTTCTTTTGTCAAACAAAATGATGAATTTTCACTCTGTAAACAATTGTGCTGTTTTAAAGAACCCGACGTAGTAAAGGTTATGCTATGAGCTTCATTGATTCATTTTCCAGCTTCTAATCATCACACAGATGTCAGTTATATGTGTTATTCCATTTATTATTGACCAAGATACAAAGCTCAGAATGGCCTACGAAATAGGAGAAAATAAAATTTTCTATTTAGATTTCAAGGTCTTTTTCTTGCACAATGCTCAGAGTTTTCTCTTCTGATCCTTCTTGATTCTATTAACAACATAATTCAATGATTAATTTTATTGCTTTGTTCAGATCCTTTATTGTTCTTTTTAAAAATGGTTGATAGATGTGGATACCCTGAATATGCACAGGTATGTAATCTTATTTGTATACATCTTTTTCATTAGTTTATTTATTCACTTTACAACCCGATTGTAGCCCCAATTCCTCCCAGTTCCCCCAACACACAGACCCTCTGAGATAGCCGAGTACCAACCCACCCTGGCACATCAAGTCACTGCAGGACTAAGTACATCCTATCCAACTGAGACCAGACAAGACAACCCAGTTAAGGGAACAGAATCCACAGGCAGGCAACAGAGTCATGGGAGCTCCATTTATTGGGGAAGCTACATGAAGACCAAGCTGTACATCTGCTACATATTTGTGGAGGACCTAAGTCTAGCCTGTATTTGTTCTTTGGTTGGTTTTTCAGTCTCTGGGAGCCACCAAGGGTCCATGTTAGTTGACACTGTTGATATTCTTGTAGAGTCCCTAGCCCCTTGACTTAAACCCTCCCCACAACACTTCAAGATTTCTCAAGCTCCATCTAATATTTGATGGTGGGTCTCTCTATATGGTTTGGTCAGCTGCTGGGTAGAGCCTCTCAGAGGACAGCTTGCTAGACTTCTGCCTGCAATAATAACAGAATATCATTAATACTATCAGAGACTGGTTCTTGCCTATGAGATGGATCTCACATTGGACAAGTAATTTAGATTCTTCACAGGTTACATCTCTACATTACTTAGATGTGCCTTGCTGTGTCTTTGCAGAGTAATAGTTTAAGAAGTATAAAGTTGCGTTGCAGCTGATCAGTTAGCAAACGTTTGCTAGTGCCATTGGAATTGTTTATAATTGAATAAGTTACCCATTTAGGAGAAATCATCTGTAGTCAGACATGCAATATACCATCCCAACCTGAGTGTCAACATCAATAGGACAATATATGTTATCTTCTGAAACATAATAAAAATTCACATTTCCTTTAAACATAGTTTTTCATGGACTCATGACAAAGTATATGAGAGGAATTCATCACTTTCAGTTATATATCCACTTATGAGCTTACCAGGGTTCCCTGGATAGTTTCAAACTCATATCCATGCAGACAGCCCTTGTTCAGTAAACTCAATGTGTCACAAAACCATATGTGTGGTAGAAAGATCGTCGTGGAGGAAGGAGGTTGCTAGAGATGAGAAGAGTAAAGGGAAAATGGGTATTGTATAATCAGATTGCATTATATGAATATATGACATTGACAAAGGAAAAATATAATTAAAAATGACTTTAGTAGTCTTAGACTGGTCACATAGATGGCATGGACATTGTTGATCTTGATTAAATTGGAATGACATTGGCACTGTGCTGAAAGCAGAGCTCAGATTCATGTCTTTTGGATAATGATGTTTCTAACTCACACTAGGATTCTCTTTCATAGCCCACACAGATCAGCAGAAGCTGGTCTACTGACTAGTAGTTTTCTATCTTTTGAGTGCACAGCATTTAAAAAGATGGTATACTGTCAGTGAGAGAGGGTGGATGGGAAGAAATGAGACATACAAGTTGCCTTAATAAAAAACATACCAGAGTTTTCTTCCTTCAAAAAGAAAGATGGCTCATGAGATAGTTCAGTTGGCATGAACTCCTAAGATTGGTCCTCAGAAGAAATATATATACATATATATATGTATATTATGTATGTATGTGTATATTATGTTCATATATATAATATGAACATAATGACACACTCTTGTAAGTCTCCTTCTGGGGAGGCAGAGACAGATAGATCCCTGAGACTTGCTTGCCACCGATGCTAGCCTAATCAGTGAGCCCTAGATTCTAGAGAGAAACTCAGAAAAACAAGATAGTGTCAAAGTAACACCTGAGTATGATTTCTGGAGCATGCATGTGCCTGCAGATAAGCTCGTGAGTGCACACACACACACACACACACACATGCAAGTTGAACCTTGTGAACATACACACACATGAATACACACACACAAACACACACACACACACAGGAATTAACAACAACAAAAAAAACTGAAAGAACATTAGTACACATGGCTTTTATTTTGGCAATCATTGTATCACTTCAAATGACATCTTCATAACACCATACATAGTCCAATTCTGATGAATTATGGAATCCTCATTTTTTTTGACTGGTATGTGGAAACCCCACTAAACAATGTGACAGTTGCCAACAGATTTAAATGAGGTGAGGTCGACTTTTTGTTAAAGAAAAATTGTCAGAAAATAGCATCATGACTAACATACAAAAAATTGTTGCTGATAGTGACCTCTGGACACGTTTATTAGCAGAATTGCCTTTTATGTCACACACCCTCTGTGGCTGGGTTTTTCCTCACAGGTATGCTTCACTACTTACACCCCCCCCTCCAGTTCACAAATTCCATGGCTTCCCACATTTGCTCTCGTTCATGCTACAGTTCATTGCCCAGAAATTCCTTCACAGATATTTTTTTAGCAGTCACTTGTTCTTGGTCTTTTGCTATCAAATTTATTTTCTTTTTATGCTTAGTCCTGTGTGATAATTTAACAGGGTTAAGAAGCTCATGTGGGCACTTTGCTGTGTCTGTTGGAAAAATGTTAATTCATTTCATTCTTCCAAGGAGAATAAGGGAATTTATTCTGCTTTGGACTTCAAAACAGTTTTTTAACCTGCAGATCTTACTTTATTTGTGTTTTTAGTCCATAGTAATGTGTTTCAAGGGGGGGTATAATCACCATTATACGTTATAGGTAATGTATTATATTTTATATTGTCATTATAGAATTTTGTCTCTACAACTCTGTATTTATTTGTTTCTTTTTGTAAGTATCATGCATGAATATTGTTTTTTTTACATGTTTTTGCCCTTCTGATCTCCATTTAACTCTTTGCTTGGCTCTTACTGCTTCACAAATTATTGACCTCTTCTTTATTACACTATTGTACACACACACACACACACACACACACACACACACACACCTCTGCTCTGAAAAACAATATTGTGTTGCATTTAAGATTCATCATGTAGCATTGGATTATTTATCAGAGGGCTCATCCCTGGAGAAAGTTAATTCTCTACTCTTTCAATAGCCATTAGTTGCCTGTAGATCTTCTTCTAGGGGTGAGGCCTTATGAGATTTCCCATATCTGCATTGCTGTGTCAACTGATCTTGTCATGCAGTTCTTAATTAACTGATTTTGTTTTCCTGGAAATATCTTTTTAGATATCTCTGCCCATCTTACAAACGTCTCAAGAACCAATGACCTTAAACCACAAATATTTAAGAAAACTGTGTGGTTTTGAACTTCCTGATTTACATCAGATTCTAAGTGACTTTCCTGTTCCCTGTAGCATAGTCAGGTCACTCTTGAGCACTCAGCTAGTGACATCAGTCCCTTTATGTAATAACCTGTTCAAAATGGTACGATGGCTTCTTGTAGAGCAGCCTAATTCTCCAAGTCAGAAAGAGGCGGTGGATAGCTTCTTTGAATCATAGGTCTACACGAGGGTCCACTGGACTCTTGGTCAATTAATGGAAGGTTGATCCATATTCAACAGAAGAAGAAATGGACACTATTTCCAAATGGGGGTAGTGCCAAAGCATTTGAAGCTATCTTAAACACTGCCCCAATTGTTAACAGTATAAATACCCTTTCTTTCTCTCCTGGATTTCTCTCATTTTTTAAAAAGTTTGTATCTGATTTTATTATATATGTATCTTTTTCAGACCTCTTCTATCTCTTAACTCTTGCTTAATAATGTCTTTCTAATACATGAATGGTTTGGTAATCTTTTTTCATTTTTTATTGGTTATTTTATTTGTTTATATTTTAAATGTTATCCCCCTTCCCAGTTTCCCCTGCACAAACCCCCATCCCCTCACCCCTACCTCTATAAGGGTGCTCCCCCACCTGCCCATCCACTCTTTTGTCAGAGCCCTAGCATTCTCCTACACTGGGACATCAAGCCTTCACAGGACCAAGGGCCTCCCCCAGCTTAGTAATTTTTTTTTTAAAGTTAATCATGTATTTACTTGGGAAGGTAGTGCATGGAGGTCAGAGAACAAGTTGTAGGAGCTCATTTTCCAACAGTGTAGGCTGCAGGGATCAAACCAAGGTTATAAGGTTTGCAGTGCCTTTACTCACTGAGCTATCTCAAGGGCCCAAAGACACTAATTTCTTTCCTTGGATTTGGCTCTTTTCTTTTAATGCGGTTTTTTTTTTCATGCCTTAAGTTCTAGTTTAAGGCTAAGTTTATCTTATACTCCAAGCCCTAGGACAATTACACTTAATTTCTATCTCTTTTTGGTATACATACACACACCACCGCCACCACCACTACCAATAACAACTACAACAAACAAAAAATAAAACAAACAAACAACAGCAAAAGCTTGCAGCAATAAATTAACTCAAATACTCCAGCACTGGCTTTCAGTCACGTCCATGTGTTTATCAATTGTAGGATTTTGGGTTTTTATTTATTTATTTATTTTTATTTTTGGTGAGCTTAGCTACTTACTGTTTTCCTTGATGACTATCTTTTTTTAACTTATTCTTTAATTCTTTATGTACATTGCATCACCAGCAGAATTTTTTTTACTTCCTCTTCTAGTCCCCTGTACCTCTACTCTTCCTCCTTTTTCCTCAAAGTAAAGAACAACTACATGTTTTCAATTCATTAAACATACAACATATTAAAGGTCTCTTAGCTTATCATTTGACTACAGCAAAAAATTCTAGATAAAGATAAAGATAAAGTCTTTAGTTAAGTATAAAAGAAAAGGAAAAGGAAGGAAGTAGATATTTTAAAATTATAGGAGGATTTCTGTTTGTATTATAAGCAGAATACATAAAAATGTGGAAAAAAATCTTTGAATTTAAGAAGTTAAATCTTAGTTTGGTATAAACAATTTAAAAATGGATCTCAATTCAAATTATAGCTATTTGAAGATGTTTTTTAAAATTAAATAGTGAAGGTTTTGAAGCAAGTTATTCCTCAGGAAACTCCTTCACTTGATAATATATGAATGAATATTTTTTCAGAAAAATGTTTTGCCACATTTGTTGCTTCCTGCATTAATATTACAGTCATAAAAAGTAGAAAACAATAAAATTAGTTCCCGCTATTTAAAGTTCCATACTTCAATATGACAAAAAGATGTTTCTCGTTTATTCTTCGTCACACGCATAATCTTCAGGTGACAGCCCTAACTTTTCTTCTGAACATCTGCAACTGAATAAATGATCATAAGTTAGTCATTTAGCACAATACACACCACTCTGTGGATAATCATACTCATTTACAAAACTTTGCATTTTTTCCCATCCAATGGCTTTCTTAAATTGCACCAAAGTGAAAACCATGGGAGGATGAACAGTATGTAGCACTTTGGAGAAGCGGGAGTGGGGCTGATGCTGCCTAAAGGAACCCAGCTTTCTGCCTTTAAATGAATTAGGAAAAGTAAGACCAAACATGTTAATATTCTTTTCCTTTTAAAATGTAAATATACTTAGCCCACAGAACCAACACTCATTTATTTATTTTTCTAATAAAAGAATATAAGAGCATAAGCAAACAAAATCTTTTGTTCCTTGTTCTGCCCACATACTTTAAAAATAAGCCTGAGACAGAGGATGATGGGACAGCCCTTGCATGCTCAAGGTTTGAGCATAATCCTGATAACTGTGAGAAACCAGCCACAGAGGCAAAAATATCAGGAAAGAGCAGGGGCCTTCTGCGTCTTTGTGATGGCAAATCTGAAATGGAACCCAAATGCTTTTCCTTTGTCTTGGCATGCCATGATTGTATATATTTAGAGGATTAAGTGTGATGTTTTAATATATGTATGTTAAATGCAGTGATCAGTTCAGGGTAATTAGCATAAATCATGGCATCCTCTTTACTAGCTATGGGCCTTTTTTTCTTTTTCTTTTTTTTTAATTGAAAATAGATTCTTTTCTCACACAATATATCCTGATTACAGTTTTTCCTCTACTCCTCCCTCCCCTCCAGAGTCACTCCCTTTCTGTCTCTCATTAGAAAAAGAACAGGCTTCTAAGAGATAACAACCAAGTATGGTAAAATAAAATATAATAAAATGGAGCAAAAACCATTATATTGAAGTTGGGTACAGCTACCCAATGGGATGAAAAGAGTCCGAAGAGCAGGTACAAGCATCAGAGACACACTCGTTCTCATTGTCAGAAATTCTCACTTTCTCCTGCCATCCCTACCAAATCCCAGTTTGCCAGTCTTTATTACATTTAGGTTTGCCCCTCATATCCCTATTTTCTCCTGAACTTTTATCATGAAGGGGAGTAACATTTAGTCAAAGGCTGTTTCTGCTTCAAATAAGATGATCATATGATGTCTTTTTATTCTTTCAGTTTGTTTATGAGATGGGTTATATTGGCTGATTTCATGTATAAAACTATTCCAGCATGTCTTGGATTAAGCCTAATTGATTGTGGTGGATAATCTTGTTGGTATAATATTGGACTCAGTTTGCAAGAATTTTATTGAGAGTTTTCACATCCATGCCGATAAGGAGAATTGGTCTGTAATTCTATTTGTTTGTTGAGTCTTTATGTGGATTAGGTGTCAGGTAATTTTGGCCTCATAAAATGAATTGGGCAATGTTCTTCTATTTCTATTTCTTCTGAATAATTTGAGGAGTATTGGCATAAATTCTTTTTGAAAGTCTTGTAGAATATGTGTCTATTTAAATTCTTTACCTAATTTTATTGAAGTTTGGTAAGTAGTACCTATCCAGAACATTATCTGGCTACTCTTCCAAAAATTCCAGAGTTCAATTCCCAGCAAACACATGGTGGCCCACAACCATTTATAATGAGATCTGGTGCCCTCTTCTGGCCTGTAGGCATACATGATACATGCAGGCAGAACATTCTACATAATAATAAATAAATACATAAAAAAATCCAGTTCCTTTAGATTTTCCTATTTCAGGGAATATAAACTTTTAAAGCATGTTTTTATTACTCTCTAAATTTTCTTAATGTCTGTTGTTATGTTTCTCTTTTCATTTCTGGTTCTGTTAATTTCTGTACTCTATTGCTGAGTTTTTATAAGTTTGAATATGGATTTGTTTATCTTGTTGATTTTGTCATAGAACAAACTGTTTTTATTGGCAGGCATAGCTTGTAGATTAGCTTGGAAATGTCTACTAAAGATGGGGCTGTTTTGCTATAGTACTTTCTTATCTGTGTGTAATATTTCAGCCCCTGTGCCTTCTGATGATAAGAGACTTCCTCGGTAAAGGCACACGACTCTACTCACCCAAATAGTGAACTTGATGCAAACCAAAGTAATGATGGTGCCAAACTTCAACTTGGTGAAACAATGAGTTTTTATTTTCTAACAGGAATATAGTGAAGGGTTACATATAGGAGCAGCGATGACTCCGTAGCAACACTACCTACACCAACTCCCTCTGCACCAATATTGGTGAAACTGACTAACGAAAGCTTCAGTTCTGGAGCTCTCTCCTCTATTCACATGCAGCTAGAGAAGTCTGACACTCTCTGTATCTGTATATCTCAGATTCTTCTCCTTTGGTAGTTATTTACTCTTCTCAAAGCTGGAAGAGTCCTTTGAAACTTGCATCTTTCTGCATTCCCAGACACATGACATTAATTTGCCTCCGGAGTCCCATAAACCTCTTCCCTTCTTCCTGTAGCAAATGTGTCAATTCAGAGGGAACCAAGAAATAGCAACTGTTCACCCTGGATTTTCTGGAGGAAGTACAGGGTGAGAAAGACAGATAAAATAAGAACCTTCATTTTTAAGGTTTTTTTATTTATTATTTGTTAGTTATTAATAGAATATTTTAATATATTCTATTTTATTATGATGAAATAATATCAGAAGTACATTCTTACCACAAATCCAAATGTTCCATCAAGTGTCATTGTCTGTTGGAACAATGCAGATCTCTGCAACTCATACTGCTTAACTCTAATTTTACAGTGATTCCTTGATGACCTTGTTTCTGCTTCTCTCACTGGCTCTAACATACACCATTCCACACTGATTCTATGACTTTACAGGAAAATGTTACTAAAATTGTTTTCTTCTGAACAGTACATCAACTGTGTAAGTCACCAGATGCCATTAATCACCTCCATCACAACCACTACTTTTCATGCTGTAGTTATTTGAGTTCTGAGTTTATATACCACTTCATCTCAGAAGCTTCTCTGCAGACATGAAGTCAGAGTATATGCTCCTACCACGTGATCTGTTGATGTCTATGTTTACTGTGAGTCTCATCACTTGCTCTTTCCCATTAAACAGAATTAAAAAGTAATTTGTAACATTATTGCAAATTGTATCCTAGCAGTGGCTGTATAACTCAATTACATTTCTAGAAGATAGTATACAATAAAAATATTGTAATGAATGAATGTATCAATTAATGAATCAACAAACTGAACTACAATTTTATTACATGCGGTGGGGAAAAAAAGAAAAAGAAGAAAAAGAAAAATGCTTGTTTTGTTTTGTGTTTGGGCAGAGTGTTTGGTAGACAACCATTCTGCTAATGAACTATATTCTTATCCTATCCCAGGTTTCTGTCCAACATAACTACTTTGAAAGAAGGTTGCCTAGGTTGATTTAAACTGAGTCTACAGCTGAGGATGACCTTAAACTTGTGATCATTCTGCCTCCATCTCCTTAGCAGCAAAGATTACAAGGGTATACCACTTGGCCCAGCTTGCATGAGCTCTTCATTAATACATAAAAGAAAACAAATAAACATTAAGCAACTCACAAGAAATGATAAGAATCTTATTTCTCATCCTATGATATATATTTTATATGTTCAAATATTAATAAAGGGAACCAGTTCCTAGGTTAGTTTGGAGAGATTCTTACAAGAATATGACTCACCTGGTATTTGGTTAATACCATTTTGTAATTAGGACATTTTTACTGTTTTCTTATAACCCACGGAGTACAATAACAAATTATACCTTTAGAAAATGTGATAAATATAATCATGTTTCATTCATTCTTTTATTTAGAAAAATATTGTGAGTATAGAAAAGAGTACCCAACTTTCCCTTGTGTGACTCTATTGGTAGTTTATCAAGAAAACTCAAGAGGGAAATAATATTATAACAAAGAGTGATATATCATAATGAGCAGACGAACAAGATGTTATTAATATACTTACTGGTAATTAAGTTATTTGAAGGAAAAAAAACATATGGAAACATTAATAAGTTTCCTGTCATGAAAACTCCCTGAGACAGAGAACATATTGCTATCATAAAAACATACATGTAAAAATGGCAAATCTGTTACTAGATCACATTCCTGTTAATTATACAAACAATAGCAGTTTTGAAATAAATTCCATGCAGAAGAATTTAAGATATGTGTTTAAAATATCTATGCTTTCTCATACAAATTTCCAGCATCTGGAAGGCAGAGGCAGGAAGATAATGAGTTCAAGATCAGGCTGAGTTACACAATAAAAACATGCTTCAGATACTTACACATTCATAGAAACTTTTAAATAGTATAAGCAAGTCTCATGCGCTCCTGACCAAATTTTGCTGCATTTCAATGTTTTACAATATCATGACAACCTGAGAATTTGGCATTGGTATAATTCGTAGACCTTACTTTGGTTTATCTTTCTACATTCATTTATATATGTTTTTATGTGTTAATATGTTAATGAATTTAAAAAATCACAACCAAATTCAAAATACTGTTCCATCAACACAAGGGATTTTCACATTATTATAACTAATCTGTTTCCTATTTTATAATTTCAGAGATAGTATGTGAATATCTATAAAGTATAGCTATTTGATATTAGTTAACTTCATCCACCAGCATTCTGTATGTGTTAATGATTTTTCTTCTTATTGCTAAGTTATTTTACATGATACGACTATGCTACAGTTTCTCCAGTGATTGACTCTTTAAGAGACAGGTAGAATTATTTTGAGTCTCTTAAAGAAAAAAAATGTATGTAAATGCATTTGTGTTGACTGAATTTTAATTTCTCTCAATAAGTATCAAAAATATAGTTATTAGGTCATATGATATGAAATATTTTTATTGTTAAAAAACTGTTCTACTTTGTAGTTCAATCAGAAATATGTGAAGACTGGACAACGACAGGGGGACTGGAGCCATTACAAGGTCCCCTTCAAATACTGGAGGTCAGGCCTCTATCCCTGCCTTTGCAAGTTTAGAATTGCCACAGCCCTTCTATACTTAGAGAAGGGAGGAGATGTCAGGGGCAGCCCTGCTTACACGCTGTAGGCCTAAAATCAGCCATAGGCCTAAAATCAGCAATAGGCCTGTCATACATGTATACTAACACCAAGTCTTGGGTCTCAGTGGAAAAACATTGAAACAGATGGCTATAAGCTAATGTCAACAGGCTGCTTTTGTGGAATTTTATAAGCCTGAGTAGTCATAGTCCTTGTAAATAGGTAGCCTTGTCAGACAATACCAACTTAGATAAGGACAAGCGAGTCATAGGCAGAGTCATAGTGAATTGTCCCCTGAATCTTCACCTAGCCGATTCCCGGTTCTGAAGATATCTGTATTCCCCCTGAACACCCACACTCCAGTGTTGTTCCCTTCCCCACATCCTGCCTTTCTGTGTTTATAACCCCTGTGTGAATTAATTACGATTTGAGAAAAAAATGTCTGAAAAAAAAGAGACAAATCGGAAATTTTTATTTATGCTGATTTTACTGTAAATATTCATGCAATTTTTTTATAAAATAAAAAAAAGAAATATGTGAAGAATCTCACTCCTCTGTAGCCTCTTAGCATTTGGTATCAACTCTTTGCATATCAATTGATCTACTGGATATGTTATATCTCATCAAATGTTTATTTAGTCTTTCCCCAATGGCTCACAATATTAAATATATTTTCTGGGTGTTTTTCATTTATAAAATTTCTTTGGTCAGACAAATATTCTTTGGTATCTACTCTATAGGGGAAAACATGGGGCAGGATAGTTCCATAGTTGAGAAGCATTTCCCTGTTTTTGTAGATCTCAGCACCAATCTAGAGAAACCAACAACCAAAAGATTCTTCAGCTCCAGGAAATCTCAGGCTCTCTTTTGACCCCAATAGGCTCTTATACTCATGTAGCTTAAAATCAAAGGGGAACACACAAGTACATGAATAAAAATAAAGAAATGGCAAGGAGGGCTCATGTGGAGATAAATAGATTTCCTGTAAAGGAGATTTAGAATACATTTTGAGGGTGCATATCCTAGTTATTGTTTCCATTGCTACAAAGAGACACCATGAGCATAGCAACAATTATAAAGGAAAACATTTAATTGGGACTAGCCTACAGGTTCAGAGGTTCAGTCCATCATCATCATGACAGGAAGCATAGCATCATTCAGTCAATTAGGCATGGTGCTGTAGAAGGAATTGAGAGTTCTGCTTCTTGATCTGACTGCAAGCCAGGAGAGATTTACTCTGGGAAAACTTGAGCATATAGATGAGACCTCAAAGTCCACTCCCACAGTGACACACTTCCTCCAACAAGGCCACACTTCCTAACAGTATCACTCCTTATGGGCCAAGCATATTCAAATCACCACAGTGGGCTAGGTATGGGTGGTTGTTGGAACAGGATGGATCAGGTTATGGAGATAACACTAGTGAAGACTCCTAGCAATGGGGGATTTAGGGCCTGAGCTGGCATTGTCTGTAACCAGGCAAAGCTTCCAGTGGTGGGACAGGGACATTGAATAAGACACAAAACCTTCAACCTACAATTTGTCCTGCCTGCAAGATGTGCTAGGATAATGGTAGCACAGAACTTATGGGACTAGCCAACCAATGACTGGACCAACCTGAGGCCCAAGCCATGAAAGAGAATCCATACTTTACACAGCCTTGACGGTCAGGTACCAGAGGCAGGATAGCTCAGAGACCTAAGATAGAACCTAACATGTCTGGCAAAAATAAAATAAAATAATAAAATAAAATAAAATAAATTTTAAAAAGCCAATGAAATGACTCTTAATGATAGTCTGCTATATTCAGAGATTGGTTGCATGGCCCAATTGTCGTCATAGAATCTTCATCTAGCAACTGATGGATGCAGACACTGAGATTCATAGCCAAACGTTAGGTGGACCTCAGCGAACTCTGTGGAAGAGGGAGAGGAAAACTTGTATGAGTCAAAGGGTTTGAGGATGCCATAAGACCATGACCCTCAGAATCAACTAAACAGAACTCATGGAGGCTCACAGAGACTGAAAAACCAATCATGCAGCCTATGGATCTGACCTTGGTCCTCTGCATATATGTTATGGGGTTCTTGGGGACCTCCTAATAATGAAAGTGGGTTATGTCTTTGACTCTTTTGCCTGATCTCGAGACCCTTTTCCCTCATACTGGGTTGCCCTATCCAGCCTTAATATAACAGTTTGTACCTAGTCTTATTGTAACCTGTTATACTGTGTTCAGTAGATATACATGGGTGTATCTGTTTTTTTTTTCTGTAGGGTTATGGAAAAGGCATAGATGTGAAAGAGAAGAGAGGGGGCACTAGAGGAAGTGGAGTGGGGGGAAACTGTCTTTGGTATACAATGTATGAGAGAAGTATAAACAAAAAAAATAGACTGAATAGATTACATTTGGTAAAGACAAAGTAGAAAGTTTCAGTTTTAGAATAACACCTTGCTGTTTCCTATCTATCACACATTGCTGATTTTTCCTCCCAACTATATGGAGTTGTCTTCCCTGCAATGGCTAATGCGTGGAAGGAAGCAATCACATTTCATCTTTACAATAGGTTTTGAAATATCACTTCTTGAATACTTCAAAGTTAAAATTATTAAAGGATGTAAATTGCTAGAAAGCAAGAAATTTGCACTTTATGGGCACATTAAACTCCCCCGTTTTCAATAAACCAGAGTGGTGTTCATTCCCAAGCTCATTTCACAACTAAGATGGGAACAGAAAGTAGAAATGTATTTCTAAGGAAACAGAGGAAATGTGCTTTTGTTTTAACTAGCATTTTTTAAAAAGCATCTATTTAAATTAAGAGAAAGTAGAATGAGGCAGAGGTAAGAGAGACCAAGGGAGGAATATGGAGCCACTTGCTCTCTGCCTCCATTTCTTACCTGTATAGACTGGCCACAGTGGGATCAAGAGTCAGGTAGGTGCTCGTGTTCATTATAGACTCACAGACAATTTCTGGTTGAAATTAATTAATTGCCTTTCTCATGTTGGGAGAAGCCTAGTGATATTTGAAACATGGGCTCATGAATCCCTGTATCAACTTCATATTTGACTACATTAGCCCTGACAGACTTCTCACTAAGAACTTTCCACACTTTAGTCAAGAGCAATATTATTCATAGGTGCTTGAGATTAGTCTTTGAGGCCCAGGGTTTTCTGGTTTTCAAGGACTGTAATTCTTATGCACTCAATATGGGTATTTATGGTTTCATCTATGTTATAAGTATTGTCTGGTGTTTGGTATATTTTATTTCAAGATAAGTAAAGCTTTTATCATTACATGTGATTAAAATAATCAACACAAGGGTTAGGCCCTTACTTTAAATCTGGGAGAATCTAATATCTATCATGATTAAATAAAACACCACCACAAAGGACTGAGTTAGCAAACATCACCAGCTTACATCAGAAATAATTTACCTATTTGTCCATTTGGTTAAAGAGACATTTATAGATCAAGAAAATAGTTATATGGAATTCTAAAATGGGTATCTTACAAAGAGGAGAGCTTGAAATGGCTGAGCAGCAAAGCCCCAGGATGCTGTGGTCAAACGGTGTGCTGTATATTGCAATATGAGAACAAGCACAGAAGTCAATATCTTCTGCTCAGTGGGGGAGAATTTTTAGGTCACTACAGCTTGGAAGTCATTTTTGTTCCAGTCAGAGTCTGCAGCAGCCACTTCAGCTTCAGAAGGTCCTCAAAGAGGTGTAAGCTCAAGCTCAGGTAGAAGGAAAATTGAAGTAGGCTGTTTCCAAAACAGACAGAGAGGTTAGCCCAGCACGAGTACATTATATTTGGTAAGGTTTGCAGTGGGCTGAGTCAGAGGAGAAAAAAAGTGCAACCAATAAAACCTTTCTATTTAAATTTATCAACATAGGAAGGGCATAGATAATGAAATTGAAATTTCTTTATATTAAATATGCCACTGAATAGTTTAGGAAAAAATGAGGCCTTGAGGCACAGAATGTAATGTAAAACAAATAAGAACCAGAGGATTGTTCTAAGCAGCACAGATCAAAAGCAATGACTTTTTTATTTTATTTAACATTTCTAGTGTTTATTTGTTTATTTATTTATATCCCAAATGATGCCATCCCTTCCAGTCTCTCCCTCATAGAGTCCCTCCCCAATCCCTTATCCTCTCCTCCTCTGAGAGGGTGGGGCCCCCTCTGGGTATCCTCCCACCCTGGCACATCAAGTCTCTGCCAGATTAGGTGCTTCCTATCCCACTGAGGCCAGACAAGGAAGCTACGGAGAATGAGCTTCGTGGCTGGTACATATGTGCTGGGGACCTCATTCCAGCCAGTGTATGGTCTTTGGTTGGTGGCTCAGTCTCTGAGAGCTCCCAGGGGTGCAGTTAATTGGCCATGTTGGTCTTTCTGTTGGGTCCTTCCACTTCAGGGACTTCAGTCCTTCCCCCAACTTTTCCATAAGTGTCCCTGACCTCTTCATTCAAGTTTTGGCTGTGGTTATCTACATCTGCTTCCGTCTTCTGCTGGGTAGAGCCTCTCAGAGGACAGTTATGATGGAGGCTCCTGGCTCCAAGCATAACAGACTGTCATTAATAATGTCAGAGAGTGGTGCTTGCCCTTGGGATGAGTTTCAAGTAGAGGGAGGGAAAGAATTATGTAGGAAAAGGAAGGGGAAGGGGAAGGGGAAGGGGAAGGGGAAGGGGAAGGGGAAGGAGAAGAAGAAGTGGAATGGCAAGAGGAATCTGGAGGCAGGATCAGGTGTGGGGAAAGACAGGAGAGAGGCATAGAGGGCCAGGGGAGTAAAAGAAAATCTTTGGATGTGGTGTTGGGGATCTCTAGGAAGTCCCAGAGACCTGTGACAGGGGAGACTTCCAGGAGTCAATGTGAGTGACCTTAGCCAACATGCCTAACAGTGGGGACATAGGACCTGAAGAGGCCACCTCTTGTAGCCACAGAGGACCTCCAGTGGAGGGATAAGGACACCAGCCCACCCACTTTCATTTTTTTAAAGATGTATTTATTTTATGTACATGAGTACACTGTAGCTGTCTTCAGAAAACCAGAAGGAGACATCAGATCCCATTACAGATGTTTGCAAGCCACCATGTGGTTGCTAGGAATTGAACTCAGGACCACTTGAAGAGTAGCAGTCAGTGCTCTTAACTACTGAGCCATCTCTCCAGCCCCCAACCCACCCACTTTCAACCCAAGATTTGTCCTATCTAAAGGAAATGCAGGCATGGAGTACAGACTGACAAAAGGGCCAACCAATAACCAGCCCAACTCCAAAAACAGTGTTCTGATGTGGCCCCTTATACAAGCTGCTGCTCACAAAGGTTTTCTTCCTTAAAGAATGTATGCTCATGAAAGCCAAATGTTTATATCATTGTGGCACATGTAGTGGTACCTTGCAATGTGAATCCAAGGTACAGTATTCATGAATAAGGATAAATAATGTCTATCCCAGGATTTTATCTTAAAATATTCAAAGTAATTGCAGTTAAGGAACATGGACATTTACATGGAAGAATATAAAAAGGAGATTTAATTAAGTAAATTTAAGGAATTAAGTTTTTTTTCGCAGGTTTCTGGATGGAATAACCAATTAGATATATAAATGCAAGGGTTATTCACCATAGTTCAGAAATTATGCTAAGTGACCATATAGGCCCATCCAGAATAGACTCCATCTTGGTTGTATTTCAAGTTGCAGGTTTTGCTTTGCTCTCTGATTTACACTTGATAAGGGGTTTGTGAGATTACAGAGTGTTTGTCAGTCTTGAGAGAGAGGCTCATTCAAACTAACTGATCTCAAGAACAGCTTTTTGTAAGCTACAATGCTTGTTTATCTTGGTTCATGAGAATCATTTTTCAGTAGTAAAACATTATACATGGTAAATATTTCCCCATTATTAGAATACCTAGGAAGAATAATAATAGCATGGGTTTGTGCTATAATTGAAATCATAGTAGTGTAGTCCTATATACAACTTGAACACATTCAAATTTGTCAAACACTGGGCAGCATTTACTGATAATTTTTGTTTAGAAGGAAATATCTATTTGACTTATGACAGTGGTTCTCAACCTTTTTAATGCTGTGACCCTTTAATATAGTTCTTCATATTGTGGTGACCCCCAACCATAAAATTACTTTAATGCTACTTCATAACTATAATTTTGCTACTGTTATGAATTACAATGTAAATATCTGATATACAGAATATCTGATATGTGACCCCAGTGAAAGGGTCAACCAACCTCCAAGATGATTGTGACACACAGGTTGAGAACCACTAGCTTAGGGTAACCTCTTCATTCCTTTATAAATGCAAAGCAATTATTTTATTCTGGAATAACCTTCCAGCTAAATGATAACAAAATTTATTTATTTGTGAAACAGATATTATTATGTATTATATTGTTATATAATCCTGTCTCTGTCTCCTGGAACTCACAGTAATACCAGACTGCATTTAAACTTGCAGTGATGCTCTAGTCTCTGTTTCTGAGTACTGGGATTCTAGTTATGGAATAACACATAGCTCAGACCATCAAAACGAAAACTGTTTCTATGCCTTTTCTCACTTAACTCATTCCATCATAAACAACAGGACTATGCATGATATATTCATTCTATCAATTCTATTCCACCAGTGAACTCTAATACAGGTTTTTGTGCCAGAAGGGATTCTAGAACAACAACAAGTATAAGGATGAATGTTTTAAGTATTTGAATAGGCTTCCCAATTTGACAACATCTACAGTGACTGCCGCCTCTCTAGGTACTGAAACCTCTCCTAGAAGCTTATAGAGTACTGAAAGCACATGCGTGAACTATATTACAAATTTAAAGAGACAAATGCATTTGTTTGTCCTGATTCCCAAATTGTGGAAAGAAATGGATTTTGTGGTTCTTTATATAAAACTTTTGATAATTTGTGAAAAAAAATAAGGAAAATAATAGTGCTGGTTGGTTGCTCTGGATAAATTGATAAAGGAAAAGCATAAGCTCCATGATAAAATTAATCAACTTACCAAGCATCTAAGAATAGACAGCAATGAACTCAGTGGTAAATTGACTGATTCCAGATGCACATCCACAGTCTAAATGTTTTTGATTGTTCCCTGGAAGAAAATATTCTTCTCAGCAACTTCAGAGCTCAAATTACAGAAGAGCAAACCAAAGACCTCATTTTAAGGTTGACTAAGTTATAACAAGGACTCAAGTCCAACCCTTGGAGGCCGTCAACAGTTAAAGTAAAGCAATTAAGTGATAAAGTATGGGATCCTGTAACTTGGGATGGAGATGCATGTGAGGGCCCTACTGAAGTTGGGAACTTTGAACCCTTTAATTAACAAAGGTTTATTGCACATAAAAATGTAGTTTCTCCATCTTCGGAAGAAGATGCACTCTCAGCCCTAACCCCGGAAATACTGCATTTTCCATCTGTGACTGAGGTAGTCAATCCTTCAATGTCTACTAAGCCAGAAGTGATGTTCTTTGAATAAGATTTTAGGAAAGATGATTCAGATGTCCCTCAAAGCTCATCAATATTTGCCTCTACCAGGGAAAACAGTGACTCAAAAACAGCATTGTATCCAGAAGGGACTGCAGATGTTAGTGTCAACATCAAGGACTTGAAAGAAGCAGGGGTAGTGGTCCTTACCACATACCCCTTTATCACATCTGTCTTGTTAGTGCAAAAACCAGATGGACCATGGAGAGTGGCAGTTCAGAATGGTGCAGCACTGAAGCAGGCATTAGCTATTGGTTCACAAAGGGAAACCTTTCTCTCACCACAGCTTTTTGTAGCCGACAGGCCTGGAGCAGAAGTCTCTGCAACATATTCAGTTTGATGTGCAGGCTTCTTACCACTTGCACCATATGATTCAGAAGGTAGGACTGAAAGTGTCAGTGGGTGTAGGGAAACTGGTTTTGGAACATCTGGCACACTCTTTTAGATAAAACAAAGAGACTTCAGGGATTTTGGAGTTCTCAATCAAAAAATTATTCTAATTACAGCTGCTGTACCACATATGGTAATGTCCTTACCTAAACAGATTAAGACATCACATACATGGTATTTAGCTATTGATCTAGCAAATGCCTGACTGTTCCATGTCCCGTATCTTCTCTCCCTCACTGTCTCCATGAGGTTGTTCCCACCCCCCCATCCTACCAGACCTCCCCACTCCCTGGGGCCTCCAGTCTCTTGAGGGTTAGATGTAACTTCTCAAGAGTTACTGTGATCATAGTGTCTTTTCACACCAATAGGACAATGCCTATGACATCATCTTACACAGAGTCAAAATATGTGTGTGTGCATGCACACACACACACAAATACATACACAGAGAGAGAGAGAGAGAGAGAGACAGAGAGACAGAGAGACAGAGAGACAGAGACAGAGACAGAGGCAGAGGAGTGAGAGATTGCACAGCATTACACACCCACAAGGAAAACAAGAAAAATTAATACACATTTTAAATGATATTTGTGAAAGCAGATTTCTTGTTCTCACTCAGATAAACTTGAGTTATTAAATGTATCTCTTTCTAAATGCCTATGATCATTTAAGAATGTTATTAAAGATTTGAGATGACTAGCAGGGACTACATAATTCGCCTCTCTTTCTTTGGGAAAGTGGGTGCTCATTATTCTTTGCTATCTGAAGAACACTGAACAGGGGCAGAGATCTCTTGAGAAATCTTTACCAACTAATGGAGAGATTTAGTGGAAACTTCACCAGGAATATTTAAATCTTTGCCCGATTGAATTCATTTTACTGTATCAGGATTTCCCCAGAGTTGTATGTCAAAATGTCCTTTAAGTTATGGGGATGAACTTCAAATGTTAACTGTTGAAAATAATATTCTGTTAAAATAAGAGTTAAATTACTTTGAGAGAGCTTCTAAAAGTACTCTAACGAGAGAGAGAGAGAGAGAGAGAGAGAGAGAGAGAGAGAGAGAGAGAG
>NW_021604646.1:6018805-6053990 GCF_004785775.1 Grammomys surdaster | reverse complement strand
GAGAGAGAGAGAGAGAGAGAGAGAGAGAGAGAGAGAGAGAGAGAGAGAGAGAGAGAACAGAGATTTTCATGCTTCCATGCTTCCAAAGCATGGATATAGTGGTCAAAAAGGAATTCTAGGCTGAACTTAGTCACTTCTATCCTCCTCTCTAAACTTATTAGGTGTCTTTTGTTTTGAATTTGTATATTATGAATAATAATAAGTACTGTACTAGGTAATTGTTATTATAATCTATGTATAGTTAAGAATATATTATATTTAGTATGCTTATTATGATAATAACTTATTGTTATTTGTCCAGTCATTGCCAAAGATAAATATGGATATAAATTATACTATTATATCTGTTTTAATAGAAGAAAAACCAGGGACAAAGATATATATATAAATAGTACTTATGAATCATACATACCTATTATATCTATAGAGTAATTACACAAATAATGTTCTAGTACTGTTATTTTTCATTATAATTACTTTAATGATATTATACGATGTTCATAATGAATCATGGCTACTCTGCCCACATTATGCATTAATCCAGAAGAAAATTGCTAAATCCTTTCCTCTATGCTCTTCATCCACATATCCTGAGGAATGATCACATCCACAAAGACCTTGGTCGCTTGTCTGCAATCCAGTCACACTTGATGAGTTTTCACCAATCTGGCCACAATGAACTGGGTGGTGATAGTAATAAAATCTGTTAGTAAAACATTTTCTTATTTCTCTTTATACGTAGTCAAGAAAACATTTATTGACCAATAAAACCAGCAGGACAATATCACACAGAGGTTATAGCATAGTAAGAGCCTTGTGCGTTTGCATAATATTTTAGTCATTTATAAGGCTCTTCTAATTCAGTGAGTTGTTTGAATCTTACAATATCCCTATACAGCTATCATCATCTTAGAGCTGAGAATATAGAGATCACCTGGATGTAAAACAAGATGTTCAAAATGAAGAAACAATGTAAAGTTTAGTTTAGCATTGATCTTGTTGCTCTAGTGTTTTTCATTATGTACAATTGAATATCACCAGCTCATGATGACAGAACAATTAGAAAATTACAAATATTTATAACAACCAAAAGAGTTCATGACTCTTTACAAACAAAATTAAATTGCTTGTGCCTACTCTAAAATCAACACGGTACAATGGTTTCTGGACAATCTAAGCAAAGTTACCATACAGACGAACATTCTTGGCTATTTTCTAGTCAGCTCACTCTATGACTGTCCAGGTGTTCATCTACTCTGATAACACCCAGTGACATGCTCTTCTTTTGTAACACTCAGCTCAAGTGTCTACTTGTCTAATTCTTGTACCACTGGGAGAATTTCTGGCATCACTAACTGCAATCATCACACCTCTTTGTTCTTCCCATCCTGTAATATGAGGTTGTTGGCACCTAGTGCTGTATATGTACTCAAGCAAGGCTCTCAAAGGTTGTTCATATTTCCCCCTGCTTGTGTCATCCTTATGAGATAATTATGCCCAGGCTGATTCAAGAGTCAGGGAAGAAGGTCAAAGTTCTAAAAGAGCAGATTCTAAATCAGCTGACCTTTGCTCTATACTGGGGTTACCACAACTCCTCTGTTCTTAAACAAATGCAAAAGGAAAACCATGATCTTTTCCTGGAAATTATTCAAAGGTTTCCAGCATATAGAGGGAGAAGAGATTCAAGAAAAAGAACTACAAAGGCAAGCAGAGCAGCTTTGTGACACTAACTTACCTTATTTCTAGTACCTCCTTTCTGCTTGGTGGTAGCCTCAATAACTAATACCACATTATCACTGGAAAATAACGAATCTCACAGAATGAGTTTGGACAAATTTAGAAGCAGCACCCCTTTGAGTTTCATTTGCAGAGAGTTGTCATTGCTGGACCTATCTGCTGTTTCGTCAATAATTCCATTTATTGTGGGACTCTTAATTGACCTCAGTCTCTAAGGCAAATGAATAGCCTTTACTGGTGGGAAAAGTTTACTGAAATTAGAGACAGTTATTTCATATCACTGATCTTAAATGTATGTCAGGGTGAGGAAAGGATAGAATGCTCATTAATCCTAAAACAGAAGAAACATATGAAATGAGAGTAGAATAAAAATCTTCATACATTCCTGGAATCATAGGCCTACATGTTTGGAGTGGACTATGCCTGCACATGAATGGCTTGAGAAGCCCTTGACCTCCCACTCATGGTGCCTTTGGAGACTGCATCACAAACAAGAAGAGGGACTACTTGATAAAATTCACTGGAGATCATCCTCTGGGTTTAAATCTTTTAATTATGTGTTCTTATGGTAGCAATAGGTTCATTAATCTTAAATAATAATATTCAACCATGTAGTTTATGTGCTTTAACTCTATACCTAATATTTTTATTCTTTTTCTGTTTATATATGTATTTTATTTTTATCGGATATTTTATTTACATTTCAAATGTTATTCCCTTTCTTGGTTTCCCCCACAGAAATTACCTAGTTCATCCTTCCTCTCCCTGTTTTTATGAGGGTGATCTCCCAACCATCTACCCACTCCCGCCTCCCCACCCTCGAATTCCCCTACACTGGGGCCATCAAGCCTTCACAGGACTAAGGACCTCTTCTCCCATTGATGCCCGACAAGGGCCCTATGCTACATATGCAGTTAGATCCATGGGTCCCACCATATGTATTCTTTGGTTGGTGGTTTAGTCCTTGGGAGCTCTGGGGGGGTCTGTTTGGTTGATATTGTTGTTCTTCCTATGGAGTTGTAAACTCCTTTTTTCTCTTCCAACCCTTCCCATATACCTCCCTTTGCTCCCTTTCAAATTCATGCCCTATATTTCCTTATTTGTCATACACTTAATATAAATGTTTGTATGTATATTTACACACATACATACATAAATAATTATATATATGTTCCTAAGTATATAAATACAATTATTTTAATCTATGTAATATTACTTGTATGATTATTATTTCAATATCATTTCAGTGCTGACAATTTTGATTTGGATAATTAATTTGGGACCTTGTTCCTTGTCCCTATTTCTCTGGCTCTCAGCATTCCTTAGTTGCCTGAAGATCTTTGGCTAAGATTGACAACCTTATACATACTTTGTTCTTGTAAGAAACTTATGATCTTCCTAGCTTAGACTGCTATCTGGTTCTCTTTACCTACATTGGTGTTTGTTTATTTATTTAGTTACATTTGTAATAGTTATTAGAGAGTGAGAGACACAGACAGAGATGTATGCCATGATGTACATATGGTAGTGAAAAAACAATTAGGAGACAGTTTTTTCCATCCACCATGGGTTTGGGGCATCAAACTCAGGTAATCAGCCTTGCATAGGCAGCATATTACTTGTTGAGTATAACACCAACCTTCCATCCTCCAGTCATGCTGGCTATCTTAATCACTATTTTATTGCTGTGTTAAAACACCATGATGAAGGCAACTGATAAAGAAAGCATTTAATTGGTGAGTTGCTTACAATTTCAGAGGGCTAGTCTGGTGAACATCATGATATATAGTGTGTTTGCCATCAGGCAGGCATGGTACTAGGGCAGTAGGTGAAAGCTAACATTTGATCCATAATTACAAGCCAAGAGAAGAGGACATGTGAGTGTTTGAAACCTCAAAGCCTACTTGCACTAAGACACCTCCTATATTGACTCCAACATCACATCTCCTATTTTTCCCCAAGCCTGGCCTGAGTGAATCTTTCTCACTCAAACCACTACTTTGCTCAAAAGCTTGCTGCCATTTTTAAGATTTGATGGTTGTTAACCAAATAAGCCAATTAAAAATGGGGTAAAGAGCTAAACAGAGAATTCTCAGCAGAAGAATCTCTAAGGGCCAGGAAACACTTAAAGAAATGTTTAAGTTCCTTAGTCATCAGGAAAATGCAAATCAAAAGGACTCTGAAACTCCTTCTTACATCTGTCAGAATGGCTAAGATCAAAAACTCAAGTGACAGTACATACTGGTGAGGATATAGAACAAGGGGGACACTCCTCCATTGCTGGTGGGTGTGCAAAGTTGTATATCCACTTTGGGAATAAATTTGCTGGTTTCTCACAAAATTTGAAATAGTTTCACCTCAAGACCCATCTACACTACTCCTGGGCATATACCCAAAAGATGCCCTACTATATCACAGGGACACTTGCTCAACTATTTTCATAGCAGCTTTATTGTTAATAGCCAGATACTGGAAACAACCTAAATACCCCTCAACCAAAGAATGGATAAAGAAACCGTGGTACATTTATAGAATGGAATACTATTTAGCTACTAAAAACAAAGACATCATCAAATTTGCAGGTATATGAATGGAACTAGAAAGATCATCCTGAGTGAAGTTTCCCAGGCTCAGAAAGACAAACATGGTATATACTCACTTATAAGTGAATATTAGCCATAAAGTACAGGATAGCCATGCAATCATTCAAAGATCCAAAGACGGTAACAAGGATGGATGTTTAATGAATTGACTGATGGATGAGTAGACAGATTGAAGAATGGGTGGGTGGATGGGTACGTGGATGGTTATATATATAAATGAGTGCAGTCCAACTTGGAGAATCTCAGAGAAGATTATTCCAGCTAGGCTGGAAATGATCCACAATTTAACATTCATGGTTGAGAAAAGAAGAAAGAATAATATTAAAGGGTAAAGAGGAAGTACAGAACAGCTTATAATGAGGAACACAAGGATTCCTGAGACTCTGATGTTCACATTTTTTTAAGAGAACTACATTTTTAGAAGGAACAAGAGATGAACTTAGGAAGCAGTAAATGTAAGCTAAGACAAGATAATTGGACAAGCTTGTGGCTCATCTGAAATAGCCTGGCTCCTATTGATAAGAAGAAAGCATTGAATTAACAGGCTTGATGACCCAAGATAGGGGAACCCTAGGGTTCTGAGGAAGGAGTGGGTGGGCATGTGGGCGAGCACTCTCATTGAGGCAGGGGGAAGCTGGAGGGAATAGGAGCTTGTGGAGGAGAAACTTGGAAAGGAGTAATATTTGAAATATAAATAAATAAAATAACCAATATAAATGAAAAAAATTATTGAAGAATAAAAATATAAAAAAAAGATATTGGGAAAGAAAGAAAAACAACATGGAGGGAACCAATGGCTCCAGCTATATATGTAGCAGAGGATGGCCTTATCAATGGGAGGAGAGGCCCTTGGTCCTGTGAAGGCACAATGCCCCAGTGTAGGGGAATTCCAGGGTGGGGAGGTAGGAGTGGGTAGGTTGGTGGAGCACCTTCATAGAAGAAGGGGGAGGGAAAATGGGAAAGAGGAGCTGCAGAGGGGAAACAAAGAAAGGGGATAACATTTGAAATGTAAATAAATAGAATACTAAACTAAAAAATTTAAAAAAAAGATACTGGAAAAAAGAACGGCTCTACCAAAGATAAATCATACAAGAGTGACATAGTTAGAGCTGTCTTTTAGAAAGCCCACACTTGAAGTCCTACAAGCAATGTTCCTACAACTAGGACAGAGCAAGAGCTAAAGAAAATAGCTAGCAATTAGGGTTTTACATGTAAGTTAAAAAAGATGATCGAGCCTATTCTTATATCTCATTTTCGAGGTGTTGTTTGTAATTCTGTATCTAAATGTCATAATATTTGGTGGGTCAACCATATAGTTGATGATTTGCTTAAAGTTCTCTTTTTCCATTAAATTAAACAGCCTCACTGTCCCTTAGTAGATAAATTGCCCAAAGAAAAAGGATGGTCTTATGTTTTAGAAAAAATAATAACAAGTCAAAAAATGAAATCCATTCTCAAATTTGGTTTAATTTGCAACACAAAGCCTCTGGCTCATAACTATTTCCTTATGTTTTGGAGTTGGTTATTCTCTCACCACAGACAGATCATACAAAGTCTAGAAGTATCAATGCATAGAGTAGAGTGTGGTGGGGGGGAAATGAAAAAAAAAAAGAACAATGTTCTCTATGCAGACTATTTCCGTTCACTTGGCTTTGAAAGAGCACAATTATTGGGCCCTAAAGAGTCAGTAAAATGTGCAAAAGAGATAAAGGAGGGTGATTTTGTTTTGCTTTTCGTATTTTAAACATTACAACACTCTTTAAAATTTTACATTCATATAAAACAAAACATTGAAGAAATGAGCTATTAAATAATGATTAAGTTTTTTCTTCTTAGTTTTTAAACTGAGTTTTCTGTTCTATAAATGTATAATAAGTACTAAGAGCTGACAAACTTATTAATCAGCTGTTGTCTAGTAAGGCTTCCAGCATAGTATCATCATTTCAGAAACACAAAAATTCTAGGTTAAGCATTTTTGTAATGATTGGTACTATTTTGTTCTATTGAGAATAAATCTATAATTTTATTCATAAAAATCAATAAAATTGGTTAACTTAAAAAAGGGAAAATAACTCAAGAACTAAAATATGAACATAATTATTATTGACATTAAGGCTTATTTCATACAAGAAGATTATCTTCCAGATTCCAAAATTACTCTTTTCAGAAAGGAATACATCAGGAAAAACTCTTACTTACTTTAAGAAAATAATTTTGTTGATTGTAAATCTTTTCAGCAAGACCAAAATTGTGCACTGTTTATAGCCGTATAAAACCTGGATTGAGCCCAAGTACTGAACAAAGTACTTGAAGTGGCTAAGTGACTCTGGGAAATTCAGCATTATATTCACACATTTCAGACCTAAGCATCAGAAAGAGGACAAATTAGTATATATCATTGGGCTGTTCTCTGCTCTTCTATCCTTCTATCTCTAGGAATGGTAGCTATGTCCTGAAGTAAACGTCTCTAAGACACCTTGATTGTCTTGTATTCATATATATATGTATATATATATATATATATATATATATATATACTATAATTATATATATATATATTATATAATATATATAATATATGTATGTTTAATTTTAATTATCCTGCTGTACAGGATTCTTTCATAAATCACAGTTTGCCAAATAAAACCCCTAATTCCAAGTATGGCATATCTTCCATCAATTTGTTAGGTGTGCCCCAAAGTACAGAATATTTGCATTATTCTTGGTTGCCTATTAAGAACTTGATGACTAAGAACCTATTGTTGAATATATCATACACCTTGGTTATAGGTAATAGAAAAACTAAGAAGCTATCTCCTTTTTGTCTGGCTTTCAAAATGCTTCAAGATATTCTTCAGGTTACTGTGAGAGAAAGCCATCAAGAGTCTCACTCAAGTTTAAACATTGTGAACTTCAATAATATCTTGCATGGCAAGATAGGAGTTGTACAATACTGGCCTGAATGTTGTATAATAATCAACTGGTTTTTGATCAAATTTTTATGGCTTATTCACAGGAAGAAATGCATATCTAGTATGACAAATCTGGCCAATAGCAAATGGTTTAGAGTGTCCATGTCCTAGAGGTATTAACTTGCTATTATTATTTTGCTAAAGGGACATAGAGAATTAAATTGTCTTAACCATAGCTTAGTGAAACTCTTCAATATCATCATATAAGCGTCTTTATGTCATAGATAACAGTCCATGCAGAAATGTACAACTAGTCAGTGTACAAAGAAGAAGTTCCTCAATTGCTCAGCACAAATGGCCATCTATTTCACAACTCCTTAGCCCAAGGTTCTGAGGATGCTTATAGAAGAAGAGGTAGAAAGACTGCAAGAGCAAGAGGATGGGGACACTAAAGTAAAACAATATTTTTGTGGATGTGTCAGGATAACTACAGGCATGTATTCACAATGCCTGGGTTGCCCACATAAGATAAAGTCATTCAACTTTCCAATGCGGGGACAGGGGTAGTTCTCAAGAGTCTTCATGACTAGGTGAGAAGCTTTGCACAGCTACTGAGAAAGGTTTATCAGTTTTTCTTAAAGATGTGATGTGACCTTTGATAGGCCAATGATTTTTTAGTTGAGAGCCCACAACCATGAAGATATGCACAGCATCAACTGCATTTTATTAGATAGAGAGAGAAATCCATACACACACACACACACACACACACACACACACACACACACACAAAGAATAGGGGGGGTACTTGGGAAGATAAAAAGAGGTGGAAGTGTTAGATGTACTTGGGAATGAAAGGCTGAGAAAACACATTATATGGTATCATGAATTTCCTAAAGAACTAATAAAAATGCTATAGTTTAAAGGAGTGTATCACTGTTTATAGTCCGACTTCAAATATTTCCAGTGAATATGTAGTCTGTTGTGCTTGGCACAAGACCAGTGATCTCATATTCTTTTACTTCAACAGGACATCTTTCAGTTCAACTTATTTGAATTATTGTTCCGAATCAGATGTTCTGATTATGAGTCTTAGAGTTAGAAATTTCTGGATATGCATTGTCAGGAACCCAAACTTTCAAATATCACATTTTCTGCAACAACAATTCGTGTCTCTCACAACCATGTAAGGCTTTGAATAAATTTGTATCTTGTTGTAAGGTTCTCCAGAGAAACAGCAGCAGAAGGACATAAAAATATCTGTGATATTCTACAGATGAAATCAAATGCAAGCCTAACATACTATTTTAAAAGTTTTTTACTAATGTTCAACATATACTAATGTTTATTATTATCATTCCATATGCAATATGGTATTACAACTATCTCCACTGTGATAGGCAATAGCAGTTATATAAGTTTGATTTAAATTTTTGAGAAGCTTTGTGGATTATGTGATAATATTATCTCATTTATGTAAGTAATCACTTAAAAAAATCCTGGGCACACTAAATGTAATATATGACAAAGTAGGGAACAACCTTGATTGCATTGTTACAGAAGACACTGTTTTCTGAACAAACTATCAATAGTTTAGGCACTATGATCAATAATAAATCGTACCTCATGAAACTGAAAAGCCAGCCTACAAATGGGGAAAAGATCAATAACCTTATAGCCAGCAGAGGGCTAATATCAAAAATATATAAAGAACTTAACAAGTTAGACACCAACAAACAAAATAACCCAATTATAAAAATAGGGTGCAGAGCTAAACAGAGAATTGTCAACAGAAAACAATCTCACATCCAAGAACTACTTAAAGAAATGTTTAACTTCCTTAGTCATCAGGGAAATGCAAATCAAAAGTACTCTGAGATTTCATCTTACACCCATCATAATGGTTAAGATCAAAAACTGAAGTGACAGCACATGCTGGTGAGAATGTGGAACAAGTGGAACATTCTTCCTTTGCTGGTGGGAGTACAAACTTGTACAACCTCTTTGGAAATAAATTTGGAGTTTTTTCAGAAAAACTGGGAATAGTTCTACCTTAAGATCCAGCTATCAACAATTAATAAATGGGACCTCAACAAACTGAAAAGTTTAATGGTATCATAAGGTGCTTTGCATTCTGGTGGCAACATAAAAAATAAGTTAACCACAGTCTTACTCAGCTGTGAAACCTGTAAGCTACTACAATGACCAATGTAAAGAGATATGCCCATTGGCTCAATGGTGACAAGAATGTTTTGGGAGTACTGATGCCTATTTTGTTATATGTAAAGCTTTCTTGAGTATATCCTGGTCACATACCTAAATGAAGCCACCTTATTTTTAATGCATGTTCATTTAATGTATTCTCATAGAAAAAAATATACAATGTACCTTTCACTAGATTATACATTCCTTTTTTCCCCAATCTGCTTTTATACCATTTTAATTACATTCAGGTATTAAAGCCAGCTCTAGGTTGAGGAACTAGCAAGAAAGTAGATGCAACTAGTCAAGGAACAAGGAAAACAATAAACACAAATAGTCAAAGAATCAGTAAGGCAATAAACAAAGTCGCATGATCATTCCTGTGATCACTGTTTCTAAGGGCTTATCAGGATGAACACAATGTATGAATGTACTTGCCTGTCCTAGCTCAAAATCATTTTCATTTCTGAAGCCTGCTTCCTTGTTCTAGCCTAAGATTTAGATTCCTGATTGAAATTACTTCTTTGTTCTAGCCTAAGATTTAGATTCCTACCTGAAATTATTTTTTTGCTCTAGCCTAATGTCATAGTCCTGAAGCCCACTTCCTTGTCCTTGGTCAATGTCAGTTTCCTGTCAAGCAGCCCATTTCCTTGTCCTTGGCCAATGTCATATTCCTGCAAAGAAGCCCCCAAAGCTCTCCACATCTCCCCATTTTTTATTTCATAAACAAGACTGAGTCTGTCTTAGGTCATTCTAACAAGAGTGACTTCCCTACTCATCATGGAATATGCATTATCAAAAGAAATGCTCTTCTGTCTTAGGTTTGTAAGGCTCTGTTCAGAGTATTACCCATCCTTGGCTTGCCAACCTGTTAAATTAATAACTCTGTATGGGGTTCCATTTTCAATTTCACATCATGTACTTTGGCTGCCAACATGTTGATGCTGTTAAAGACAAGATTTAACAGGGTGTCCAGGAATAAAAGTATTCCCAGGACAAAAAGGGTCTACTAGATCAAGCTATATATGCCATTCTTGAAGCTTGACCAAAATGGAAACTCTGACCTCAGGTCATGGATAATTTTATCAGCAGTATCTGCAGCATCATAGCTCAGCAGAACAGCATTCTTTAAATTCATAATCTCACTATGCAAAGTTAAAACATTCAGAGAGGTGTTAAAATTATGCCAAATACCCAGTGCATGTCTTTAAACTTTTTCCTATTTATAATGACTATCATTGTAAATTTTAGAAGTAGCAGGAATCCATTGGTATTTGGCTTAACACTCGAGATGGCTCCTTATTCTTAAACTCTGAACCTCCTTCCAATAATTTGGATATGATAAAGACCATCAATCCATTGTTCCAAATGCCTATCTAAATCCTCTTGTATGCTCAATACATTAGTAACTTTTTTTGTTAAATGATTAACCAAAGTCGCTGTCTTAACTTCTTGTGTCAAAACAATTGCAGAAGCAGTGGTGCTAGCAATTAATACAATTAAAGCTGTTATACCAGCAATAATCCAGCCCTACTACCCTCTTGCTTCTGCATAAAGCCTGACTCACTTCTTCTAGTACTTGTAAGCTTTTGTCAGAATATCAAGGTCCTGTAATACTCAGAGCAATAAAACAAAAGCTGGTTGATAGACTCCCATAACAGATGTGCCAGGTGTCAACACACTAACACAATTAAAGAGTGTACAAAGTAATCTAAGCATCAATTGTTATTTATAAATTAGTTGGCAATATATAGGCAAATGACACAGACACTAAAATAAAAGAAACTCTGTTTCTCTTTCTCTCTGTGTCTCGGGTGTATGTGAGAGAGGAGTAGATATTAGTTGGGGATATGTAGGCAAATTCACACAGACACCAAAATAAAGGAAACTCTCTGTTTCTCTTTCTCTCTGTATCTTGGCTGTATGTGGGAGTCATGTGTATATAATCAGCTTATATAATTATGGAGGGAAAGAATTTCTATTGTACTGGATAGCTTTTTATTGATATGACATATGCTAAAGTCATCTGAAAGACTCTAACCTTGGTAGAGAAATAGAGAAAATGCCTCCATAAGATTGGTTTGTACGAAAGCTTAGGAGATATTTTCTTGGTTGAAGATAGACTGTGGCCATGCCACGTTTGGCTTGATGGTCCTAGGTGCTGTAAGATAGGAGGACAAAAAGCTTAAAGGACAAACAGCAAGCTGCATTCCTCAATAACTTCTGCTTCAGTACATGCCTCCAGGTTTTTTCCTTGAGTTCTTGGCCCTGATTTGCTTTAATGATAAAGCTGTAAGAGAAATAACACCTTTTGTCCTGTGGTTGGTTTGGGTAACGTGTTTGTCACATCAATAGAAACTCTAAGGACACCACCCATTATCTCTTGTGTGCAAAATGGAGACCCAGGAAAGCTGTTGGTACATAGTTTATTTTTAGCCAGAATACTTGAGAAACAGGAGTGAATTGTATGTATCACTCAGTACCCTGAAAGGGAAGCTGAGATTTTATAGCTCAAGTAGGCAGGCATAAAGTAAATGATACCAAACATTTTTTTTTTTACTCTATTTTGCTGTAATGAGGCCACTTATGCTGGAGAGGGCCATCTCTTGGGTCTACTAGATCAAATGTCAATTGTAGATCTAACCATCTTAACCTAACCAACAAACACACAGAGATATTCAAAGGCCAGTCAGGTTGATATACACAATTAACCCTTGTAGAAACTGAATTTCCTTTTTACTACTAGAGTTGTAAGTATCAACCCACTCTGAATTCTGTAATTAAAGGGCCAACATTAATGAGATTAGTAATGTTTTACATGGTAATTAGAGAGCACATGTATGTTTTAAGCAGTTTTTTAGTTTTGCAAGTGATTTTATCTTCATTCCAATGAGTTGATCTTTACATAGTCTTTACTATTGATATTCAGAAACATGATTGTAAATCCTGAAAAATCCTTCAAATAACCTCTCCTACTGTATGATCATCATCAGTTGAGTTTATTCAGTATGCTAAAAGTTGCTAAGCATTTTATGAACACACAGGAAGAGTACCATGAGAAACACTATTAAAAATACTTTTTATCTTTCCAATGAGATTGCCCAAGGTCACATAACTAGTGAAGGCAAACAGACATAAATTCAGAACTCTTTGCCAGGTTGGTGAGAACCTGGGGACCAAGTTCTACTCTTACTTGATCAGATCAATAAAATAGAAATACATTGTTCTACATAAAACTGTCATCACTTTTCTTTGGCTTGATCATATTGCCTTTTCCCTATCAGAACAGGATAATATGACCATGTTATACAAATGGAGTTGAGGAGACAAACAGATTCCCCAACTGTGGGGTGGTAGGCTGTGAGAAGCAGCTGTGTACCTGGTCAAGCACAGGCCTTGAACCCTGGACCCTAATGGGACGGTAGGTGTTTGGCCTTGTTCCTGGGGCCCTATTTCCTTTCACTTAGCTTCAGCCCTCCACTGCCCCTCCCACAGAGAGGTCTATGGCCATCAGTCACGTAGGAACGGTGCTTCAGACTCTCCCACATGTAGATGAGGTATCTCCAAGCTCTCAGACCAAGCCAATAGGGGTATGTGTTGTTAGTCCCTAACCCACCCCAAAACTGTATATAAGAACCTTATTTGGGAGAAGTAAAGGTGTGCAAGAATCACCCCATTGTCCAAGAGTTTCTGTCACAAGAGCTGTAACACTTGGGAAGAAATCTGCTCTCCCAAAACGTCTTCAGGACCCTCCCCTCCTTGCTAGCTAGCCAGCTTCTCACCGGTCCAGCCCAGACCGGCTCAGCATAGAGAGATAGGTGCAACACTTGGGAGTAACTGGGTGGCAACAGTGGAGACAGGGGCAGAAGCAGCTGTGGATACAGCGGAGGCTATTCCTCCTCCCTGATCACACTCTATCCCCTTGGCCTGGACCCCTGCACCCTGCAGGGCCGGAGATCTTTGTGGGAAGCCCTCTGGAACAGGGACCTACACAGAACAACAGCTGTTATTTTCTGATTCATCTGTAGACTTACAGTGAAATTGAGGAAAGGTATGATTAAAAACGTTATAGAGTGGGCAGGAGTTTCTATAACCTTATTTAAAGCAGGACTGAGTGTGAAAGTTCAATTACAAACACAAAAAATTCTCAAAGAGTCAAGTATTCTGATTAAAAGAGACCTACTCTAAGCCACATAGTTTTAGGGAGATAAAGATCTGTAAAGATAAAAATAAATTTATTTAATTTTAGTATGATCCCCAAACACATGCACATTTTTCATAAATTAATTAAAATTAAATTATTAATTTTTATCTCCTTAATGAAAGTTACCTTCTTGAAAACAATGGAAAAATTCTTCTCCCCATCCTACCCTTTTGTTTCAGGGACAAGCTCATGAAAGCAGATGGTTGATCTTAATTAATTCTTATCACAGAAACGACTTTGTCGTAAAGTGTTTTTCACAGATGAACAGTATTATATAAGCCCCTTTGTTTACTGAATTACAGAGAGAATGACTTTTCATGAGAAAAGCAGTTACTGTAATTTTATCTTTTATGTCTTCGACTTCTTTGGCACTTAAAAGCAATTATAACATTTAGGCTACTGAATCTTCACTGAAGCAAGAGACATGTTTGTTTAAAATGCTTATGTTTTCAAAAAATAATGTCTTTTTTCAGAATTTTTATGTGCTGTAGAGTTTAGTTTCAAAATAAATATTCCAAGGCCACATTTGCCAGTAGGCTGTCCATCTGCATGCTAAGAACTTCTCCCAGTCAATGCTGCTTTTATTTCATTTTTCTTCCCTACTTCTCTCCCAACTTTCCCAGCTAAGATATGGACTTAAATAACCAGATTTTCTTTTCGACTATATAAAGACTTTTTTTTTCAGGTAAAATCTTGATGACTCAACTAGATTGAATTATCAAAAGTCATGTAATCATAATCTACATGTTTTAGAACCTTTTTTTAGAACACTGTGGCATCATATCATTTCTCTCTCTCTCTCTTTCTATCTCTCTCTCTCTCTCTTTCTCTCTCTCTCTTTCTCTTTATCATACACATACCGACATAAACACAAATGCACACATGCACATAAATTTCAAACATTATCAAATTTTGTAGAAGAAATATTTTCAACTACAGCATCCCAATAAAATAGAAGACTCCAAGTTTGATATTATTATACATTAACTTCAAATTTTTGAACAATCAGGCGAGGCCTCACAATGTCTCATGGAGGTGAACTGGAAAACACAGATCTAAACAGGTTTCCTGACTATATGAGGTGTGGCTGATTGCATCATACCTCATCATTCCCTTTCTTCTCTGAGAAAAAGCACAAGTGTGCACAGTTTCAAATCTTGATAAATTAGAAATTCTTTGTGTGATTTCAAGTAAAATAAGAGCACAATTCTTTACGTAAATGCATTACTTGTCATTCAAAATCATCAGATAACCTTGCACTAGAATGTGCGAGTGTGTCTGTATGTATGTGTATGTGTGTGTGCATCTGTAGTTATATATGTATGCAAGTATGTGTGTTTTTTGTGTCATGTTCTATTTATATAAATGTGTTTGTAGTTAACACTTGTTTGTTAAACTAGTTCAAGATGGATTCCTCTCTTTTGCTTTAATAATCCATTGATTGGTATACACATATTCATTTTTTCTAGGTATATTTGTTAGATACTACAGATGCCAAGATTATGCCTCCACATTAAAAACACAAAAGAGCAAAATTATTTTCTAAACAATAACCATAATTTTCTGAGCTTCCTTTTTCCAGCACCCTCAATACAAACTCTCTTTAACTTCTTACCAGTAACTGAGAAAGCGTGGAGAAAACTCAGAATGTGAAAACAAAGGTTAGATGAAATTACTAACAAGTTAAAAATTTGTTCATTTATTCACCCAGCAAATGCTAAATGAGAGGCATATGCCAAGCCCTATGTTTGAAAGGGATTACAATGGAGAGCAACATCAGGAAGTTGTATTTCTTTGTAAGTTAACAGATACTATTATATGCATTTGTCATGTACAGAATGATGCAGTACTGTACCTATGTGTTGTGCATGACTAAGCCTAACATGGGAATTTATCTCATAATCTCATATAGTTTCATTTACCCTATTATGAGATAATTGAACATCCTGCCTCAGCACAGACAAATGAGTAATATATACACACACTACACCACACACACACACACACACACACACACACACACACACACACACACATATATATCACCAATACTTTAAAAGTTTTATCCAATAAGGATGGCATGCAAAGCAAAACATCATATTCTAGAAGTAATTTAGCAAGTTTTTGAGAGAGTAAAACAATTTGCAGTCTTGAGAGACTAAGCCAATTGTAAAGTATCATTATCTTATGAATTAAGAATCTTTGAAATATTTTAAATAATTTATTCAAGTCAACCAATTAAACCTAAAAGGAGAAGAAAGAAACTTCTTATATTGTTTGGTAATAACTCTGATGAAAGGCATGCATAATGACATTTTGATCAAACAACTTGAAGATTTATTCTCAAGCTATTTCAGAATAAGAAATGCATTTTCTTGTTGTTTTTACCTCACAAGCAGCATCAAATATTGTCTTGGAGAGGGAGAATCTGTGTGACTACCAAGCATGGCCCACTCTTCTTAACCTGGAGTTTCTCCTTGCCTATCAGACTCCCACATGTTCCAGTGAGTGGATGACAGCTTGGGTTCTGAATGTCAGTGTAGGAGTCAGTGTGTATATGTTGCAAATCTATCACAATGGATAAAATTTTTAAAAAGCCAGTTTTGCTTTTGAGCAACAAACTGTGATAAATTAGTTTTCCTTTCCATATAAATTATCAGGCTTTGTCATATCATTCCCAGTAGTAATTAGTAGTTATAAAAACTCCCACATCCGAATCAAGTGAATCACTGGAGACAGCAAAGACAGAACAGCTCTGTTCTATCAGATGATGCGATGTCACACTTGAACTATGTGATCATTTGATGAGGTAGATAGAATATGCTAGGTTGATTTTCTCTCAATATGGGACAAGTACAATCACATAAAAATGCAGGAATCTTCAGACCAACAAGGGTGAACTGTGATTCTACAAAAATAAGAAATGTATGGTGAGAAGTGGAGAGAAGAAGAAAAAATACATTGAAACAGAGAGTTATCAGCCTGATGGAAGAAAAAATCTGATGTTGGAAGGAGTTAAGGGAGAAAAAAAAGGTGACAAAACCCTTGCAAACATTGTCCTTGGCGTCTGTGCTTTGATTTAAGCACATGCTTGTCAAGAACTAGCACCTTAATCATCTAAAGCAACAGCCAAATGCAATTGTCCTGGTACTTTATGAAGCAGCTCACCTTCAAGGCATGCACACGATTGTGTTTCTATTCTGCAAGATGGCTGCCCTACAGCAAGTAATGCTCACATCTGAATCCTCTGGGGATAACAATGTCCTGTTTTTCTTATAGTGTCTGCCTTTTACAGTTCAAAACAATAGCCATTGAAATGTCTACTTTGTAAAATTCCACTTAAAATTATTTGAATTCACGAGTAATAGTCTAGGGCAGGCTAGCTAGCTCAGAGGGTAAAGAAAGCTACTTGCTATCAAGCCTAATAACCTGAAGTTGATCCCTGGAATGTAGCTGATAGAAGGAAACCACCTATCTCATGTTGTCTGTCCTCTTATCACCACATGGTAGCTAGATTTAAGACTCATGTGCCGAAGTTATACAATATCCCCGAACTTCAATTCTACTTTAGTACTCAAAACATTAGCCAAGTGGAAGGGATAGGTGTGGTGGTTTGAATTGGAATGCCCCATAGGCTCATATGTTTGAATGCTTGGCCATAAGAGAGAGGCACTATTAGGAAGTGTGGCCCATGTTGGAATAGGCGTGGCCTTGTTGGAGGAAGTATGTCACTAGGGGTGGTGTTTGAAGTTTCAGAATCTCAAGCCATGCCCAGTGGCTAGCTTCCTCTTCATCCTGCCTGGGGATCAGAATATGAATCTTTCAGGTTTTTCTCCTGGACTATATCTGCCTTTGCACAGCTATGCTTTCTGCCATGATAATGAACTACACCTCTAAACCTGTAAGCTAGCTTCAATTAAATGTTTACCTTTATAAGAATTGCAGTGGTCATCGTGTTTCTTCATAGCCATAGAAATTCAAACTTGAGTGCACATTGCACATTTAAATAATAAGAGCTTATTCCAAGCAGAGTTGCTTACTTGACACAAGATGCTCCTTGTTCATTATGGTAGAAACAGTATAGGATGAAAAATCAGGCTGAGCAATTAGTGATGTCTTTCATTTTGCCACAAAATATGTGTCATGGAAATTTTCTTGTTTGAATTCCAAATTCTTATCATTCACAGGAAGGATAGGAGTTAATGGAATCTTCTAAAAGGAGAGGAAACCTTCTGTCTTGCAGAGAAGCCCCTAAAGCTCAGGAGGCAAACAACTCAAAGGTTTCAAGAAGTCCCTGAAACTGACCAGATACATTAGGACCCTCCTTCTCCAAGCATTTGTAAGCAGGAAGGAGAATTGAGAGTCACTTTCAAACAAGCTGAGCTGCTTAGAAGAAAGACTGCCTGACAAGCTGAACAACTTGGAAAAGGGTCAGAGCACCTCAGCTACCTAGAACAGACATTATTCTTATGTGTGGAGCTGCTTGCAAGGTCTGTAATGAGTTCCACGTTTTCAGCTTTTCTGAATGATTACCCATCACAGGGTCAGTTTTGGTAAATCAGTTGTTTTTCAGACATTTGTGCTTTTGTATGAAGCCCTGTTAAAACCTATTTGTTCCCCAGGTTGGACTCTGGTCATATACTGACTTTGTTTTGTATTACATCCTCAGTCAGTATATCTTTGTGACCACAAGTAGTGTCACATAAAACCCAGTACTGTGGGTGATTTCTCCCTTCTCCCCCTCTTTCTGTATACAAAAGGTTACCTTTTGGGATCTTAGACATCTCGGTAGCAAATTACTGTTTTTCTTTGTTGATGAAGGCACAGTTTGAGAAACTGTAAGCTGCTTTGACAAATGTTTAAGTGTTTTGCTGGGGGGCTATATAATGTTACCTACTTCATTCATTTCTGTAGTGAAATAATTACATAATCAGTTATTATTTTCTTGTGCGTATTTCCAATCAGATGAGCATGCTGATGTAGTTTGTGGATCTGTAGTTCTCGATATGCTCAAAGCAGCTTTGTAGTAAATCACTGTTAATAAACCTCTGGCTAAAATTCCATCTAATGCTTGGGAATAGGGTAATAGAGCTTCCAGAACTTTTTCTAGGCATGATGGGATGGCTGAGACGAATTTCCTTTTGGGTAAGGATGAAGAACAGAGGAGAAAGTGTTTGAAGCAGCTACGTTCTTAGAATTAAAATAGCAGCACAGAGAAACTGTATTAGTCATCTGTCGGTTACCATAACAAATACCAGATGTCTATAACTCATAAAGAACAAGGGTTTATTTTGGCTCCTAGTTTGAGAGATTGTAGTTCACTAAAAATTGAGCCTACTGCTTTGTGTCTACAACATGGAAACACAATGTATAGAGAACGTGTGATAGAACCTGTCCACTTCCCTCATTGATCAAACATACTCATTTTTTTTTCTCATGGCATGGAAGTAAGAAAAGATAGTGAATTGGAATCCCACAATTCCATTGAAGGTATCCTCCTAATGACTTAAGATATAGCCCTTCAGGCTTCCACTTGCCAATAGCGCCAGTATCAGGGACATATAAGAAAGGTACTATTAGGGCAAATTCAACGTCAAAAGAGCTTACATATTTATTAAAGAAAACAACTTAAAGTGAGCTAGAGTTTTTTTATTTAATTACACACAAAGAAACAGAAATAAAAATGGCCACGGATTTCTCATCAGAAGAAAAATTAAACTAGAAATAAATAAAGCAATGCATTTTGTAATGTTTCTAAGCTATTTTTATTTTGTATTCAGGAAGCATGGTTTTCAAAATCAGAGGTAAAATCATAATCTTTCAAAGTAATAAAAGGAAAAGAAATAATGTTTAAACTTGAATTGTAATAAAAGCTAAAGAAGATCCCGTAAGAAAATAAGGACAGACTGAAGAACATTTGTACGTAAGTGAATGAAAAGCATGAGATTTCATGATGGTGGGCTTCCTTATGTGGGTTCTTTACTTAAATGATTATCAGGTGGCATCAAAAAAGATGAATCACAATATAGTGTGAAGTACCTGATGCAGAGAGAAGGAAACATGTCCAGAAGGTAACACAATGGCATGAGTTCTCACTGGAGGTGCACTGTTGTAGGTATGGCTTGTTTGCAATAAATAAAGTTGTCTGATATTTGAATATACACTGCACCAATTTCACTATTATGTTATAAACATACATATAGTCTTCTAAGAAATAAAAGCAATGAACATTTTCTACATGGTTGATAAATATAAGTTTACCAGGGTATTCATATTATAAATGCATATATGCATTAAACCTAAAAGAAAGGAATTACAAAAATATAGACTGGGTGACAAAAGTTAAAGCAAATACGAAAGGCAAATGTAAATAAATACTACAGCTAAGGAGCGTAAAGTATAAGAGTTTGGAATACACAGCAAGATCCATCCATGAGCTTTCTATGGGAAGCCATTCAATAAAAAGATATAGGTAGCTCAAAGTTTTAAAACAGCAAACTAGCCAAACACGAGTCAGGAGAATAATGGAATGGCTCTTTGACTATAGGAAGAATACACCAGAGAAATATTATTGGAGATGAAAGGTTACCCTTCATAATGATGAAAGGGCAAATTCATCACAGAGTCATAAAACTAAGTGTGTATGCACACAGTAATAGAGCCTGCATGTGTGCAGTGTGCATGCTGATAGACAAGAAGGGAGGAGCAGAAAACTCTACACTTATCATGAGACATTCAGTATCACAATCAATGGAAGAGCATGCAGGCAAGTACCAGAGATGTGGAAGGTGTAGACAACATCACTTTATATAAAATATTTGATACTTGTAGCTTTTGATCATTACTAAGTTACAGAAATGCCACCTTTCTCAAATGGAACACAGGAAAACTTCACAACTCTTTCAAATGCCTTCACACATGCAGCAAAATGAAATATATTCTGGGTCATAAAGTAAGCCCAAGCATAATTAAAAGGATCAAAATTATGCAGGCCACATTCTTTTACCAAAACATAATTACAATATAAGTCAGAAGCAGAGAGCTATCTAGAAAAACCTTTGTGTATTTTGAAATTAAACAACGGACTTCTGAATAACCTTAGGTCAAAAATAAAATCAGCAGGGAAATTAAAGATATTTTGAAACTGAGTAAGTTGAGAATTTATCATGTCATACTTTATAGGATATAGATAAAGCAGTGCTCAGGTGGTAATATGGAGTTTCAAAGGCTTGCTTTAATGTTTGTACATAAGTAAACTATATAATTAAATAAACAAGAATGTTTTGAGTAGAGAGACTCTAGTAAGTTAATTATATATGCTATAAAGCATAGAACATCTGCCAAAATTAAGCAAGAAGGAATAGAACATATAAACTAGACAACATATAAAGGGACCCAGATGTAAATCTGCAAAATCTAGATACAAGAAAAAAAGGTTTAAAAATTAAAAAATTAAATGCACCGATAATTTTGTAAAAGTAGATAGATAATTAAAGTAGCCAATGAAAATGGGTTTGCTCTGGTAGTAAATCCAGAAAAGTAATAAAGCTTTATGTACACTTATCAATTAGAAAAAACCTTGCAATGTACTAAGGTTATCAGTAGAAGAGAAGAAATAACAAACACACAAATATTAAAGAAATATTTAATGTCTAAATTGCAATATTCAGAGGTAGTTAAACAACTCAGAAGAAAATATCGCTTGAACATTGTGATTTAGCAAATCTGATACATGGTTATAAATTTAGCTTATGCTCTATTATATATCTATTATGTTCTATTATCCATCTATCTTTGTTATAGTAAGGTACTTGATTTATAAATAAAATTCTTTTGGTAAAGAATGATACACTGGTCTCCTCTCATAAGTATTCTTTTAACTGCTAAATATAGTCATGATTCTTGGGTGGGAAGAAAAGCTTGTTGGTTGAGTATGAGTTCATAGGATAGGACCCTTGGTATTGTCCCCAACAAGACACATGTAAGAAGAATATTGTTATTCTTTTCATATACAACAAACAAGGAGAAAATGCTTCTTTGCTTATTTATGAAGCCATTATAACAAAGGCACCAGAAGCAAAGTCATTACAAAATCAATAAGCAAATAAGCCATTCCAGTTCATAAGCACAGGGGGAAATTTTAACGGAATGAGCACATTAAATTCCTAATTATATAAGATGGACACTTTGATAGCAGCAAGGAAGGTTTATTTTAGAAATGCAACTTCAGCTATGCCTGGTCACAGAGATCTGTAACTGTAGCTGGATGGGAAGCTGAGGCAGGAGAGTCACAAACGCAAGGGCAGACTGGGCTACAGAGCAAAGACGGGCTGTGTAAGTTAATGAGACTGAATTTCACAGTTTAAGAGAACTAAAAGGAAACAGTCGGGTCTATGATTTTGCCTGGTATATGTGGGCATATGTGAGGACCTAGGTTCAGTCCCTACTGCAGAGAAGGGAGCAAGGAAGAGGAGGTAGTTAACCATAACATTTAGAAACAGCTAAGAACCACATCGTTTTCTTAACAGATTTGGTAGACATACTTCAGTACTTCTATCTGCAGTCAAGAAAACCCTCAGTAAGCTAGGAATGGAATGATAGAATTCTCAACTTAATAAAGTAATGAGACCTTTTTCTTTTTTTCTTTTTTTCAATTGGTTATTTTATTTATTTAAATTTCAAATGTTATCCCCAAAAGTTTCCTCAAACCCCTTATTCCAGCCCTCAGGTCCCTACCTCTATGAGGGTACTCCCTCAACAATGCCCCCACTCCCACCTCAGCACCTTAGCATTCCCCTACCCTGGGCCATCGGGCCTCCACAGGACCAAGGGGTTCCCCTCCCATTGATACCAGATAAGGCAAGCCTCTGCTACATATCCTGCTGGAGCCATTTGTCAACCCATGTGTACTCTGTGGTTGGTGGTTCAGTCTCTGGAAGCTCTAGGAGGTCTAGTTGGTTGATATTGCTGTTCTTACTATGGGATTGCAAACCCCTCAGGCTTCAGTACTTCCCCAAACTCCTCCATTCAGTTCCCGTGCTAAGTCTGATGTTGGGCTGCTGGCATCCATATCTGCATTGGTCAGGCTTTGACAGAGTCTCTCAGGGGACGGCTATACCAGACTTTTATCAGCAAGTAATTCTTGGCATCAGCAATAGAGTCTGGATTTGGTGTCTGCAGATGAGCAGATTCCCTAGGTGGGTCAGTCTCTGGACGGCTTTTCCTTCAGACTCTTCTCTACTCTGTCCTTGCATTTCCTTTTGACAAGAGGAATTCTGGATTATTATTTTTGAGGTGTGTGGGGGCCATGACAATCAACTTGATATAGTCTCTAGAGGTTCTATCTTGCTTTTTTAGGTCTTTCTGCTAATGTTCTCTCTCTGTGTTCGGTCCTGGGAACCTTGGGTCCCAGGCATCTGGGACTTTCTAGCGGCTACCCCCAGTTCTCCCTCTCCCACTGCTACACATCTCCTTTCAAGCTCGTGACCCTCTGTATTCTCACCCATCTACTCCCATATCTGAACTGGTCCCCCTTTATGCCTCACTCTCCTCTCTTCCTCCCAGATCCCTCTCTCCCTCTACCTCCCAAGATTATTTTCTTCCCCCTTCTGAGTAGGACTGTCACATCCCCACTTTGGTGTGGTCTTCTTTCTTCTTGGGTGGATCACATCATATTTAATGTAAAACCATTTTGATCTAAGATCAGGAACAATGGCAAAGATATTGTCACTTAATATTCCCATTTATCATTATTGGAAGGTCTTAAATATCACATTTATCTTTAATATGTATTTAATTAACAACTATTTTTGACAGCACTGGGGAACAAATCCAGAGTCTACTGCTTCATTTGTTTTTAACTGCTAACTACTACTGTGGTTAGTAAATAACTACATTGGTGTTATTTGAGTTTGAACATGTACTCTGACTATGAAGATTTATTTATTATTCTTAGTCACTTATTTAAGGTTGCTTAAGATATTTTTAATAAGTGACCTAGTTTTTGGACTCCCAAAATAACTTCCTTTCCTTCTATGGGCGTCATCATCATCATCATCATCATCATCATCGTCATCACCACCATCAATCAATCATCTTCAATTATGTACATGTATTTGTGTCAGTATATGCAAGAACACATAAGTGAGATATAGTTACAAGTGATTGTGGGCATGTAGTGTTAGGAACCAAATTTAGGTCCTCTGCAAGAGTAGTATGCACATTCAACTGCAGAAACGTCTTCCCAGCATCTCTCTCTGTACTTTTTATTTCCCTAACTTGTCCTTTGACACTGGCTAGACCTTCCAATAATAATACATTGGAATATTAAATGACAATATCTTGTCATGGTTCATATCCAGAGGTTAGGCACGACCCCTGGTTGAGGGATGGGGCCACTCACCCATCTCCAAAATTTGAACCCAGAATTCCTCCTGTCTAAAGGAAATATAATGAAAAAGAGGGGAGCAGAGACTGAAGGACCAGCCATACAGAGTCTGCCCCACATGGGCATCCATTGAATATGCAGACACCAAATCCAGACACTATTGCTGATACCAAGAAGTGATTGATGACAGGAGCCTGTTATAGCTGTCTCCTGAGTGACTCTGCCAGAGCATGACAAATACAGAGGCAAATGCCCACAGCCAACCATCGGACTGAGCACAGGAACCTGAATGGAGGAGTTAGGGCAAGGACTGAGGAGCTGAAGGAGTTTGCAACCACATAGGAAGAACAACAATATCAACCAAGCAGACCTCCCAGAGCTTTCACAGCCTAAACTATCAACCAAAGAGTACACATGGAGGGACCCATGGCTCCAGTTGCATAGGTAGCAGAGGATGGCCTTATCTGGTATTAATGGGAGGGGAGGCTCTTGGTCCTGTGAAGGCTAGATACCCCAGTGTAAAGGAATGTTAGGGAGGTGAGGTTGGATTGGGTGGTTGGGTGGGGGAGCACCCTCATAGAAGCAGAGGGAGGGGAATGTGATAGGAGAATTGTGGAAGGGAAACCAGGAAAGTTAATAACATTTGAAATGTAAATAAAGAAAAATCCAATAAAAATTAAAATTATAGGGCTAAAAAAGCATTTCAACCATCATGTGCCTGTCTTAAAAATATGAGGACCTTAATTTGATTCCCTGAATTCATTCATCAGTTCTGGTTTGGTATTTATATATGTAATCCCAGTGCTGGGCAGCAAAAATAGTTGAGGCTATGGCATGTATTAGTTAGGATCCTGTGGAGAAATGGAACTGATGTAATGAACATACTTATATGTTCATTATATTCATTATTTATGAATACATACATTTATATATATGGTAGTATATGTATATGTGTATTTCCAATAGTTGTTCTAAGAATAGTATTTAAAAGTTTAAATAAATGGAAGCATATACTAGATTGCTATACTGAAAGTTTAATGTTGATAAGACAATTAACAAACTGCATAAATCAGTAGTAGACCAAATAGAAATACAAAATACACACACACACACACACACACACACATATATATATATATATATATATAAAACTTTCATTTTCCACATGTTTCCTACATGTGTGTATGTGAATATATTCCTATATATGTGTGCAGGTGTCCATGGAGGCCAGAAGATGCCATCGGGTATCCTGGAGCTGGAGTTTCAGGCAACTATGGACTATCTGATATGAGTATTGGGATGCAAACACCAGACCTAATGATGTAAAGAATCTCTGAAAACCACTGAGCCACCACCTCTCAAGCTTCAAATTCAGTATTTTTGTCATCTATCTTATTAATTATTGGATGGTTACTTGATGGGTAGCTTAAATAATATTTAGTATATAAACTCAGCATTAGAAAGGAAGCGTACACATGTGGGAGATTGAAATGTGGTCTTGACTATGAACATGGTTTTATACTGTTAAGATTCTGCACTATTTTCATATTAAAGAAAACATCCTTCCATGCTCAGCTGAACCAGTAATCCTCAGTGAAATTGCATTAAAAATCATTAGAAAGTGAAACAGAATATCATGTCAGTTCTGTAACTGCTGAGATTGATAAACAAGCTATAGTTATTGAACGAAGTTATTTCTGTGCTTCTTTTTGAAAAAAATCATGTCATATGTAACTTGCCTTCAATAATATTAAGGAAAACATAAAACACACAGGTATGCATGGTTAGAGAGAGAAAGAGAAGAAGTGATACTACAGATGTTATAAAATGTTGGATGTCATGTGAAGTGTAAATGACAAAAATAAATGATTTGTAGTAAGTTTTCACAGCCTCTAAGCTTAAAACTACTTCTTTATGAAATGTAAGATAAGTTATTTATTTGAAAGGAAATGACCAATATATATATGAAATCCTTAACATCACAGTTCATCTGTAGTCTACATAGTAAATAGTAGTGACTTACTATTGCACACTTGATAACTGAAGATTATAACAAAATTAAGTGTTGACAAAATTGTGGAATGGCTAGAACTCAAACATGCTGCTGTGGAGATATGATATAGGGCAAATACTTTGACAAAACCTTAGTAATTTCTCAAAATATTGAAAATGTATATACACATCAACAAAGCACATTATCTAATACATAGTCACATAAGGTAAATCAAAATACATGCTCTTAGAAAGATATAGCCATAAATATTCTTAGCATCGGAAAGGGATAGATTTTAAAAGGTCATCGTATACACACACAAAGTAGTGTAAAAATGATGCACCAATGATATGGAAACAACCTAAATGTTCTGCAGCTGATTTATGGATAATGAGAATATAGTATATTTCGACAATGTTCTTTCTCATTGATAGATCCTTGTCCTGATATTTAGACTGGAGTATATAACCTGAAGTAACCAAAAAAGCCAGAAAAGTAGAGAGGAGTCATGGGTGGTACAGAGAGAGTAGAAGATGACCGTGTGGAGTGCACAGAGAGAAGCAGCTCTAGAGGGGAGATAGTGGGTGATGGATACTATGAAGAGGGCAACAGGAAAGTGAGGAAACTTTAATTGGGGAAGAACAGGAGTAACACAGATTGGAGGACAAGAAGAGGAGATAAGGCTATGGTTTTTTTTATTGAAAGCTATATTTTTTTTGCATAATATATCCTGATTATAGTTTCGTCTCCCTCTACTCCTCCACGTTCTTCCTCACTTTGTTCCCATTAAGATCCACTGTCTTTATGTCTCTCATCTTGAGAAAATGAATGGGCTTCTAATAGACAAGTAAAATAAAGTATACTACATGGAGATGGAACAAAAGGTAACATGTCAGAATGGAACTAAACAAACAGAAAGAAAAGATCCCAAGAGATAACACGAGAGTCAGAGATCAACTTGTTTCCATGCTTAGGAATTCCATAAAACCACTAAAGTGGTAGCCAAAATATATACGCAGAGGACATGGTGCAGGCATGGATTTTTAAAGCTATGTTAAAGTGCATAATTTTATAAGCTTACTTAAAATTACAAATATATACCAACATGTATGTGTATACATAGTCAAATGGAGTAGCATTATAATAGAAGAGGGAATGAAAAGAAATTAAAGCCAAAGGAACAGTATGTCTGCTGCTAGTTTGCATTCCCTAGACAGGATGGGGAAAATGCAACCAAGAAATGTCAACAATATGATTGTCTTATTAAGACTGCCTTATTAAAATGCCAGTTGACATTCAAGTATAGATATGAGAATTCTGCAATATCTTGTCCCCAGATGAAGAGTGACCAATGTTTTGAGGTTTGGTCTTTTGCTATGTATTGTAAGACTAAATACTGCCTCCCCCCAATAATTTGTGTTCTAGTGCTTGGCTTCTAAGAAGAGACTTCAAGAAAGGAGAAGGGAGAAGAGGGTGGAGAGAAAAGAAGGCACCATGGAGGAAGAATCTTGAAAACATGGACATGAGGGCTAGCCAATTGGAGTTAAGAGTATCCCAGATGAAACATGGCAAGTCATATCCTGAGGTAACTGGCAGGGAGGTAGACATAACAGCTTAGAGGGTAGATATCTGCCCAGCTTTAGTACTGATTAAGGCTTACTATAAACATTGAAGTTGTGTGTCTTTTATCTGAGAACTAAATGATCTATGGCAGAGTAGAAATCCCGATTTCAGATTAAATAATTTCCACAACGCTGAGAATAGAAGAATCAGTTTCTTCCAGAGACAAAGCTGTGACATATATTATTCAGTCCCAAGTGGTCAGCCTTGGATGCGTGTACATATGAATAATGCTAAGTGGGTTCAGCAGTATGTATACATGTACATACATATATACATACATTCAGCAATATATATGTACATATGTGTCATATATGTATGAATGTATGTATCTAATTTTTATGTATTGTAAATTTATCTATTTTTATAAGAATAATAATTAAATAAGATATGAATTTGGGATGGAGAGGGATATCATAAGAGGAGTTAGAGGGAAATGGAGGAGCACATGCAATGGATATGCATTCTTTGTATATGAAGTATTCATAATTTTTAATAATATAAAAAGAAATAAAAATAATATAAATAAAATATAATATATATCTAGTTGGTTCCCTATATAGATGAGATCTACATACAATAAATCAAAAATTTGATGCACTGAATATATTCAGAGAATATAGGACATATTATTTTGTTTTATAGCCTAGTAGAACATGAATCTTCTGAATGCCTAGGATAATTTATGTCATGTACAGGAAGTTATTAAGAAACTATCTGTGCTATATCAGTATATTTATAAAAATTATTGCCAATACTCAGTGAGCAAAAGTGCTTGTTTCATGAGTGTAAAGATGCGTGTTCAAATCTCCAGCGCCCCTATAAACATACATGCAGTACTGAAAGTGTCTTCAAACTCAAGGTTCTTCCAGTGAGATAAGAAACTGAGGCACAAAAATTCCTGAAGCCCCTGAGCTAACTGGCTTAGAGTAGGCAGCAGAAAACATAACAAATAGGCCTTTATTCAAAACAATGTAACCCATGAAGAATGGCATGAGATTGTCTTCTGGCCATCACATGCATGTCTGGACCCATGGGCTCCTGTATTCATTTACACACGTAAATGTGTTCACACAAATGCATGCATTTTGCATGTACAAAATGATATTTCCTGTACTAATTATAAATTTGCTTCACTGTCTCAACATGTTTTCAAAATTATACTCTAAAGATAGGCAACTTAGAATTTTGCTTTTTTGTGACCTTTCTCCATGATTTTGTGCCTGATGACTGAATTTGTTAAAACCACTGAAGAGGGTATATGAAAATGATCAGTGGTCCTTCTCTGTAGCATGAATGATTTAAATGGCCTGCCTGTTGCTAGTGAAGTGTGTAGTAACTATGCCTCCACTCTTTCCTTTTATATTAACAAGCATGTTTTTCTCTATTCTGAATTCTTCTAAATTATTAACATTCCTCTTTCTTCATGGTATTTCTTTCAACTCACCAAAAGGGAATAAGAGGAGGAATGTTCTCTCAAAGGTCATTTTCCCAACTCATCCACAATCACGATGGAGTGATATGCTTGCCAGGGTGAGAAATTTTTATTTGCTTCTCATAGGAAAGAGCTTCTGAATTTGAAAATGAAGATCTAGGAGAATTCTCAGAAAATGGTGAGGAATAAAACTAAGATGCAGTCAAATACAGGCTGAAGATTATATTCTAAATGACTTAAAAGGATCATCCTTTAGTGCTAATTATTTTCTGTAGATTTAGACATAGAATTATAGATTATATTTTTATAAATGTGTAAAAACCCTATTATACTAATACTGAAAAATATTACAAAGTAAATATTCAACTAAAGAGAATGGTTGAATAAATAACATTGCACATTATCATAAGGAATAGATGCAGTTATATTTCAAAGCAACTAAACAGCTGATGTACATTTTAACTGTAAAACATAAGCAAGCTTAAAAATAAGAAAAATACACATATATACAACACACACATACACACACAAACATACACAAACACACACACACATACACACACCAATAAAACAAAAAATAAAACAAGCAAACAAACAAAATAACAGAGAACGTTGAAAAGACATTTGCTGGAGGTGTAGGTGGAACTGAACATCCAACTTTTTCTTTGTTACTCAAGAGGAAACTGAACCAATTAGAAATGATCATAAGGCATTCAGATCTTAAAAAGATGAAGGTGAGCCAGACGTGGTAATGCAGACCTTCATTCCCAACGGTCAGGATGCAGGGAGATGCTAATGAGATCCAGCATGGCCTGCATAAGAAGTTCCAGGACAGCCAGAGCTACATAGTGAGACCCTAGCATAAAAATAACAAACAAACAAACAAACTGAAAACATGTAAATGTCTATCGTGATTGTCTATGTTCTGTAGAGAAACTGGCCAGGTAGAAAAGTCTGCTTGTAAGAATTTGATTCGCATGATTATGGAGAGCATCCAGTCCTGAGATCTGTATTCAGCAATTTGAGGACCACAGAGAGGTAATGGTATTGTAGCTGATCCCAGTCTAGAGTGCTAAGAATGAAAAGAATTGATGTAGTATTATACTTTAAAGGCTGCCCGGCTTAAGACCTGGGAAAAACCAATGTTTCATTCATGTTCAAAACAGAAAGACCTATACTCCCAAATAATTTTTCAGTCCAGAGCAAGACAAATGTATTGCTCATAGCACTAGAATAACTTTTGTTTGAAAGAGAGTATTGACTTTATAAATTAAATTTTCATCTGATCAATTTTGGTGTTTCTGGCTTCATCATTAATTAGCAAATTACATTTAAATTGGCACATGTTTGCTTAGTATGGTGTGTAAAATATTTATATTTTCATTACACCTTGACCTTCTTTGCTAAATTCATTATTCGTATAATTACTTCCTCAAAAATATATGATAGCCAGTGCATTATAAGCTTAGTGAAAGTAAAGACTATATTTGCCATATTTATTACTATGCCCGTAGGGCTTAGTGTTAGGAATTTATTAGGGAATCAGAAAATAACCTCACAGTTCTCTGAAATAGTAAATTCAAATGAATCAGAGATATTGTTGAGCAGTCAAATGAGTCTTTGGGGAGAGTCTTCTGGTAGTCAAGGAAACTGACTGTTCTCACTGAATCAGAACATGAAACGTGTTTCTATGCAAAATTTATAATCAAAAGTCAATACTTAAAGACTATCTCTCAACATTACCAGATCCTTTTGAAGAGGATCCAAGAGCTGTGGACCAAACTATGAACACAGACAAGAACAAAAACACTTTACATAATGAAGCAGAATTATATTGTACCTAAGGTGTTTCATTTCTTATAGTTTTCCCCTGTTAAACAGGAATTATTTACTATTTCAGAGAACTGTGAGTTTATTTACCCTTCAAGCCTTTTGCAAGGATTTAAGGAATTTAAAACTCATGAAATAGTGAAGTTTGATATATACATCTTTCAGTTAAACTTGAATCTATTGAAAATTGTCATCTTTTGAATACTCCCATGCTAGTGAATTTATAAGAATAGTGAAATACTAAGGCTATGCATTTATTGATTGACTCATGGCTGATGAACATTCATATCTCAACCTTAGTACATAAGTTCTCTGGGAGTGTGTTATTAATATTTTCAATTTGCTTGCTGGTTAACATTGAGATCTAGTGAGTGTGTGATTTCTATGTTTGCACATACATGAAGATAAAAGGAAACAAACTAAAACAAGGCAGTACAATAACACGTCTCTGTCATGAGGTAGTCCATCTCTTCCATGGAGGAGGCAGATATAAACAAAAGAGAGAGACCTCTGCAAATTAACTATTTAGTCTTGGTGATTATTAGAGGAAATAAATTAAGTTTTAGTTGTGGAATGGAGTCAGTTCCTAGAGGGGTTTGCTTCAGTCGTGCTCTGCTATTTCTCCTAGAAGAAGAAGGCAAATGATCTACAGAAAAAAAAAAGTGAGAATCAGGTGCATTATGATTGGTTAAAATGTAGCATTTGTGGCATTTGCCTTGCCTGACTGTTTTGCCAAGCTCACCTGCTGCTATTGGTTGAGACTCAGTTGCTTTGTGACAAAGTCAATTCCTCTGAACTTTCAGTTTAAGAACTCAATGGGGCCTAAGGCTGTAGACTCTTTATCACACCCCCAGGGAATATCTACAGAAAATATTAAGTAAACCATTAATTACTAAATGAGTGTTACAAATTGTAGTTCCATGTGTTTGTGAATGAAAGGTCCAGAAAGAAACCACTCCTTCCAGGCAACTGAGACCTTCTGCAATTCTGGATAACAGGTGAGTACTTCAATGATTAGGAAGTTTAGAATGTTCCAGATCCAGAGCCTGATATTTTGTGGATGCACCTTCTGTGTTACATCTAGAAGACACAATATAGCAGCAGATATCCAAGTTCTCTGGCTTGAACCATCTTCCCATCCTCATACCATGATGTGCACTAAGCCTTAGGTGTAGGGATTTGATTGCAGATGTATACATTGGAGTTGGGTAGCACATAGGCAATTATTTCCTGCATTTTGATGAGTTATGGATATCTGCAATAGTCTTCATTTATTGCAAAAACAATCTTTGTTGATGAAAGGGAAAGGATGTACATATAGAATACACTTAGAAATGACAGTTATTTAGGAAAATGGCAGCAGTAGGTTCTCCTGTAATATCTTTGACCATCATGTCCATGGGTAGTTAGCCAGATATGCAGTACCAGGCATGTGTTCTTCCCTATTGAGTGGACCATAAGTACAAATAGACAGCTATTGCTAATCCCAAGATAATAATGCCACTATTGTACCATTTGGGATCTCTTGCTGGGCTGGTCATTGTTATGATTTGTAAACTTTACAGTTATATAGGACTACTGATTGCTTCTCTTTTCTGGCTGCTTTCACAGCACTTCCCAATACCATGAAAGTCAGTCCTTAGGCAAGAGGTTTTTAAGTCAATTCCAGTTCAATTCCTCCAAGATCTGTGTCTGAACTGTATGATATCTTCAGTAATAGGCTCTTTTACCTCCAAATTATGGAAGGTGACCAAAAGTATTGGGAGTAGCCCATACTATTTTGGGTGATACATATCATCCCAACCACCATCTCAAAGGGAGGTTTCCCATACCTGCCATGGACGTTTTTGTTACTCAGCACATGGCTCTTGTTAAAGAGCACTTTCACCCAATGTGAAATATCTCCATTTAAAAATATATACATATATTATTTACATATATATATATATATGCATGTGTATATATATATATATATGAAACACACATTTATATATCATGTGTGTATGTAAGCTAATAAAGGAACATATTTCCCATTGCTTTTCCAAATACACTTGGTATATTTATCTCTCCTTCCTCTCTTTCCCCCTTTACTACCCTTCCTTCTCTCTGTAGTTAAAGTTCTCTCCCATTTTCTCCATTATCCCCTTTTTGGAGACAGTATCCTATTCCTTAGTTTTCCTTCTTCTTCACCACTATGTCCTCTCTCTAATTTCCTAGCTTCTTTGGACACTTTAGGTTATATATTCTCATCTAAAGATAAAAGAGAGCATGTAGCCCTTGGCTTTCTTGGACTGATTTTATTTTGACTCAGTGCAAGGTATTAAAAAAACCCAATGTAAGGCATCAGAAAACCCAATATTCATAGACCTTTGAACTCACATGAAAGTTAAAATATCTAAAGAAGTTTGTTTTTGTTGTTGTTGTTTTGTTTTTTATCTTTTCGCTGAGATTTCCTGCCTTAGCCCCAGGTAGGAGACCTTTTGGAAGTCTGTTGTCCTTTCAATACATGGAGTAAGTTACTGGGAAATTTTCATCTGCTTATTTTAGCATAACCCCTGAGTACTTCCTGTCTTTTTTCTTGCAAATACAAGACAGTTTTGATGAGTTAATTATCATTTTCAAGTGATGAATATCTTGGTCCAATAAATGATATTGGGTAAATTGAATCACTGTGATTATCATCTAGATCTGTCTAATTAGTAATTAATATGTTTAAAATTCTAATAAGATGGAAATGGTCAAAGAGAGTAGAGCTATCCTCATCTAGTGCAATGATATTCTTTATTAACTTATGAATACATCATCTGCAAACCCAACAAAAGGACAGCTTGCTAAAGCACATTTTTTTTTAATTTAAAATTGTGAGAAACTGTTAGTGGCTCACACTCTAAACACAATGGGCTCACTATTGCTGAGTGAAAAGGCAAAAAATCCGAGTAGAAGATAAGAGTGAGACAAGATAAAAAAATATTTTTAGTTGTGGAGGTCAGAGGAGCTTGGAGATAACTCTACAGTTATGCGCCTCCTCCTTCTCTTCTTCCTCACCCTTTTCCTCCTCCTTCTTCCTTTCCTTTTTTTAATCCCTCCCTTTCTTCCCCCCTTCCCATTCTTGTTCTCATTCTTCTCCTTCTTCTTTTGCTTTCTTTCTCCTTCTGCCTTCATTTTTTGAAGACTCTTATATAGCATATTTGAGGAAAGTCATTATATATGGGTATGTCACATGCCTGGCATGTTTAGTCTGAGATCATTCTCTTTATGCATCACATGTCCAATCAAGCTGAGCAGAACTCCTCCTGAGCAGAGAATTGGCATTATGATGGGACAATATGCAGAAATATTCTCTCTAGGTAACCTAGAAGACTGTCCAGATAGTTTTGAGCTGAGTATTTCTTTCAACAACAAGAAATGGCACACACACACGCACACACACACACACACACACACACACGAAAAAAATTTTAACAGTAGTTTAAAGGAGATGCAACTACCTGCCCTTAAAGTTTCTATCCCACTACAGAAGATGTTTATTGGTCCATTAATATCATATTTTAAATTCTAAGCCAATCACCTAAATGGGTAGCTCATATTCATAAAATTATCTAATCTGTAAACTTCTACTTTCTTGATAAAGCAATAGTATTTATGAAAAAACACATTATAGCCTATTACAGAGCATCAAACCCAGAATCTACTTAAGGAATCAAAACCACCCAAACACTACTGGTTACTGAGAATTGGTGCAGATTTGGTGACTATTTTCTTAGACTAGAATCAAAGCTACATACCTAGCTCTCATATGGCATCTACAAACTTTGATTTCCTCACCTATGGAATAAAAAATGGTAGTGACTAATAGCCCTAGTTACATTGTATATTTGTGGAGGTTTTAATGAAAGTACAAATGTAAAGCCTCTCTATTTTGTCATAAGGAAAGTCGTATAAAAGAATTCTTATTGCAAAATGCACAATACAGTGAGAAGTTAATAAAAATCTAATTTCTAAATAAAGAAAGTTTCCCTTGTTCTCTTGATCTCTTGCCTCTAGCTTCCCTCTGTCTCCTCGCCCCTCTCCCTTCCCTTCTCCCTCTCTCCAAGTGGTTATGGTTGGCCTCTACTTCTCTCTCTCTCTCTCTCTCTCTCTCTCTCTCTCTCTCTCCTCTCTCTCCTCTCTCTCCTCTCTCTCCTCTCTCTCCTCTCTCTCCTCTCTCTCCTCTCTCTCCTCTCTCTCCTCTCTCTCCTCTCTCTCCTCTCTCTCCTCTCTCT
>NW_021604646.1:5897963-6018405 GCF_004785775.1 Grammomys surdaster | reverse complement strand
TCTCTCTCTCTCTCTCTCCCTCTACTACCCTCCTGGCTCCCCTCCACTCCCCACACCCTGAATAAACTCTATTCTATGCTAAAAAAAAAAAAAAGAAAGAAAGAAAGCTTCCATATTAATTAGTCTTTCAGCAAATCTTAGTTAAGTAAGTGCTAACAAGGCAGCTAAATTCTTTATGTTCCTTTAAATCACAAGCGTTGATTCTAGGCATTTGTGTAGCTGGCTACAGTGATGCACTGTGTTCCTCTCAAAATCTCTTCAAAACCATTGTCAGTTTTATTTTTTCACTTTATTTATTTATTTTTTTACAGTCCAGGTGTTACCATCCTCCCCATCTGCCGCCCCATAGTTCCTCATCCCATTCCTCCTTTCCGCTGTCTCCAAGAGGATGCCCCCTCACACACCTGGCAGGCCTCCCTACTCCTTATGGTCTCAAGTCTCTTCAGGATTAGGTGCCTCTTCTCTCACTGAGGCTAGACCAGGCAGTCCTCTGCTCTATATATGTCAGGGGTCTCAGACTCGCCTCTGTATACTGCCTGGTTGGTGGCTCAGTGTCTGAGAGATCTCAGGGGTCCAGGTTAGTTGAGACTGCTGGTCTTCCTATGGGGTCGCATTCCTCCTCAGCTTCTTCCAGTCTTTCGCTAATTGAACCACAGTAGTCCTACTTCAGTTCATTGGTTAGTTATAAGTATCTGTGTCCGTCTTAGTCAGCTACTTGTTGGGCCTCTCAGAGGACAGCCATGCTAGACTCCTATGGGTAAGCACACCATAGCATCAGTAATAGTCTCAGGTCTTGGAGCCTCTCCTTGATATGGATTCCAAGTTGAACCCGTACTAGACTTCCTTTCCCTCAGTCTCTTCTCCATTTTTGTCCCTGTAGTTCCATTATCAGTTTTTGTTGGGACATTTGTCTTAGAGCTTAAACTGAGGACCAGTCCATGATGACTGTAGACTGAGCAAATGAGACATGTGAAGCTCAGAGAGATGGAACACCTGAATGGAAATCCCATCCGTGGCCAGTCTCAAAAGTTGTAAAGTCATCTGTGGTGGAGGTGGCATTGCTCACTGCTAAGAGGAGTTACAACTCAGAAAGGGAAATGAGGTATGAAAGCACAATGGGGTGTTGACAAAGGATTTTGGGAAGCCCCTTATTTTTGTAGAGTTCTAGGTGACAGTAGTTTTACTTTTACTCGAGATAAATGATGAAATATATGATATATCTATCTCTTGAAAAAGAAGACAGTAACTAAAAAGGCTTTCTGTTCATTTAGAGAAAAAAAGAAAAACATCAACCAATTATATCCATAACTACTGAAATTGTTTCCAATTCTATAATATGATCTTTTCAAAACACCGTTTCACAATTTTGCAGTTTTCCCCAAAGCAGGAAGAGGAGACACCAGTAGCACCCTTGCGTCTTTTTACTGAGCTTGTACTCAGAGCACAGACCAGAACTCAACCAGCTCAAACTCTGATAAAATATTTCAAGGCCCTTCTTAAGGTCTGTCCTTTTCAGAATTCTCTTCACAGCCTGTTATATTGAGCAGGATCAGAGCACAAAACTCTTCAGCATAAAAGAGTAAACCCTAAGATATCAGAAACCTGCAAGATTATCGTTAGGACATTTCCTAAGCCTCCAAAAAAAATACATAAACTGGAGCATGAGAATAATCTATATTTGAAGCTTTGGTAAAAAAACAGGCTGATGAAGACATATGACAGGCACAGTTTCAGCTCAAATCCAGGAGCTGTTTTGACATTTCCCTTTTTTTTTTTTTTGCTATAATATAATGCACTTTCCGAATCAGAGTGGAATCCTCTCAGCATGAAGTCATTTATCACAAGACTAAATGTGTGAGCTGGCTTGCTTCACTCTGCTCCTCTGCCTGGAATTTTTGGTGGATGCTGAAGTGAATAATTATAATAGAGATTTGTGTCTAAAATTCTGATCATAATCCCTCTATCCAACTCCAGCTTCAGGTTACTGACATGTATTCCATGAATTTCTACTCTCAACTGAAGATGCCCATGTGGTGTACATAGTAACTTTTGGTTGTGGTTTTTAGTGAAGTTTAAGATCAACTGGAAAAAATAAAAATAACCTGATGTGTTGGTTAATATTCATAGTGTTCATTTTGAGTGGCTATATGTCAGATGTCCCACAAAATGCTTTATATAATTCTCACTAGTATCCTGCCAAGAGCTATATTTATTCTCAGTTTTAAAGCTGAAATAAACTAAATGACCACAGTCAGAAGGCCTGTGTATGTTAAAAGGAAAAATAAACTCTATAGGTTTTCTGTAGATGAATAAACTTAGAAAAATAAGAAATGAATTCCAAGCAGAAATATTTCACATAGAAAGAAGAGATTTCCACTCTCATAAAAAAAACTGAATAAATACGTTCCCCTATATCTTTTGCTAAAAACAGTGGAAAATCCTATGTGTTACCCTTATAACAAGACTCAATTTTAAAGGTAAGGAGATATACAGATTAAAATCTCCATGTATTAAGGGGTACCATGGAATTACGATCCCTAGCTTTTCTTTTAGCATCGTGAATCTTAGGCTTGGTGTTGAAAATCGCACCAATTTAAAGATGCTAAGTATACAGAGAAAAGCAAGAAAATGACAAAAATCTCTCTATAGCCAGAGGACTTCAATTAGATAGATTAATAAAACAGAATTGTTTAAGCATTAACTGTTCTATTTAGCCAAATAAATTACAAAAGGTTATACAGCCCTATCTCTATCCTATCTAGTATAGACTGTGATGGTTTGTTTGTCTACTTAACAATCTAGAATCACTTGGGAAAGGAGTTTTAATGAGGTATTCTCTAAATTAGGTGGGCCTTTGGTCTATGGGAGTTTGTCTGGACTGAGTTAGTTATAGTGGGAAAAATTCCTCCACTGTGGGTGCCATCATTCCCTAGGCAGAGGTTTCAGAACTATGTAATGGAGAAAATAAGGTGAAGATAGTATGAATGTATTAATTCAGCATTAATTTGTTATGTTCTGCTCTTGACTGTGTATGCCCTATGAACAGTTCACTAAAGGTCCTGCTGCTGATTCTCCTGTCATCATGAACTGTAACCTGGGACTGTAAAACAAATAAGAACTCCTTGATCCCACTGACAAGATCAAGTGTTGCAGAATTATATACAGTATAAAAAATGTTAACATCCAAAGCTTCATTTCCATTCCTATTAGACCTGATAGTTTCTATTTCTGTGAGAACTACTGAAGAACCTTCCATTTTATCTTCAATTTCTTCTTATCATATTCAGATGGTGCCACAGGGAAGCTAAGGATTACATGGGAAATTCTACATATCTCAGAAACAACAGCAACATTCCTTGAACCTTGATATAAATGGAGAAACATCAAGATGTACCACTGTCATCTTCCCAGAAAGTTATCAATGGATAACAAGTGATGACCCTCAGCTCTGACTCTCCTTCAGCAGCAATAAGCAGATACTACCCTTGGATATAAGTAAAAACCAAGTGGGGATCCAGGATGCTTGCATGCACCTGACAAGAGTGAAGTGCCATAACTACCTTTCCACATAAGAGTGGAGCCAATGGAAGATAGCTAAAAGAGAAATTTAACATCTAGAGTCCCATGTCATGATATAGAGTTAGAATTTCCGTAAAATCTACTTGCATTTCAAAAACTGTGCAACACCTTAAACTTAATTGAAACAAGCACCCATCAATAGATTCAAATATTGAAATAATAAAGGTATGAGCATTGTCTAACAAGTACTTGAAAGTGCTCAAACAAGAGTGATCACACTTGCAATTAATAACAAATTGAAACTCACTGATGGACATGGACATTTTGAAAAGAATGTATAAATGAAAAACAAATTGAAAGTTATTACACCACAAATAAAATGTTCAGTGGATAAACCTTTATATGGACGAAACAAATGGGAAAGAAATTAATGAACTTGAAGGATCAGAAATGACTCCACATGAACAGCAATAAAAAATACACTTTAAACAAACAGCCTCATGAATACTGATATATCTCAATGTAAGGATAAAGCCAAAATTTAATGAATTAGAGGACATCCTTAGATATTTTGAGACTCTGCCTCTAAGTCAATAAATAGTAAACTAAAATACATAACAAGTATAACCTATGTAATATATAATAATTATAAAGCATTTTAGTATTCCTGTCATCAGAAATTCAGGAGAAGAAAGGGGGAAGAAACTGAAGCAGTAGTTGAAGAGATGATGACAGTAAACATCACCAACTTGATAAAATTATAAACTAACAGTAAACAGACTCAACGAGGTACGTAGCAACTACAAACCTGATGACATCAACTCTGACACATTATCACTATCCTTCTGAAAAGTACATATAGAGGAACAGGTCTTAAATATAAGAAAAAGGAAATAACATCTTATAGAGTAAAAATACCACAAATGAGTATAAAAGATAATAAAATTGTAGTAAAAGAGCAATGTCATATTCCATATAAAACTGTTATTCTGGAATTGCACAGGAAAAATGTGAACAAATGTAGATATTCTCAGATGAGGGAAATTAAGAGAATAGGTCATCAGCAGACACAGCCCAAAAGTTTAAGAAATATGCATATAAGATATATATTTCACAAAGAAATTTGAAAAATCAGAAAAGAAAGGAAAAAACAATGGAAAAAGAAAAGTTGTCTATAAAAATTAATTTCTTTTGTCCTCTGAATTTATGTTGACATGTGAAACAAAAATTACCATGCTATCTGACGGGCAGATAAATACTTGCAGGAAGAATATCCTTAAATGGAGAATGAAAAAGAAGTAGTTCTATACTCAGCAGGCAAGATGATGACTTCAACAGATTGAGGTGATGTGGGAGTTTGTGATGTAATATCTAGAGCAACCAAGAGTCTGTACAAAGCAGAAGACTTGAAACCACAGACTTCAAAAGTCACTGAAGCAATTAACAGGTTGGCAAAGAATTTAAAAACAGGGAAAAAAAGAAACCCTAAATGACTCGGGATGCTTCCAGTGAAGCACAAAATTAGGCTTAAGCTCTTAGCTACACGTGACCACATGGAAAGCAAGGAGTTAAGATGATCCAATTAGAAAAGAGATTAGCAAATGGATGGAAATGTAAAACAAGACACAGACACTACAACCTTATGTGATTTCATAAGTTACTGAATCAAAACTGGTACATGGTAAAAGCCGTTAACATTAATCCAGTGCAGGGAGATGTGACTATATAAATCTGTGATAAAAAATAATTGTCTTTACAGAAAAGAAAACCAAAACACTAGACAGAGAAGTAGTATGTATAATTGCTGATAAACTAATTAGTTACTATAACAGACCTAGTTATCTTTCATTTAGATGAACCAAAGATTACAGTAGTAAAGTTTGTGACATTAAAAACTGATAAAATTGAAAAGAGAAATAGAAAAAAATATAATTCTACGTGGACACCTTAACATTGCTGTGGAAATAGTTGATGAGTAGAAAAAAATCAACAATCATAAAGTTTAATACCATCATAGTTTCTGTCAATATTCAAGGAGCTTTCTAATAAGATTGAATTTTGATAAAATCTACTTGCATTTCAAAAACCGTGTAACACCTTCAACTAAATTGAAGTGAGCACCCATTAATAGACTCAAACATTGAAATAATAAAGATATTAGAATGTCAACAAGTACTTGAAAGTATCCATTACAAGAGTTATCACACTTGCAACTAATAACAAATAGAAACTCATTGATGGACGTGGATGGAATATGTATTATCTTCCAGTTTCTACATCAGAAATACCAATACTAACCTTATGGTAAAAGAACAAGCTCGGTAGCAGAAAATTCTTCAAGAAATTAAAACTACTTGCAATCAAATAGAATAGAATTAATATCATCAAGTACAATAAACTTGGAAATCACTTACATAAATGTAACAGAGAAATCTTCAAACATAAGGAAAACAAACAACAGTCTTTGAATAGTTCGTGGTTCAAAGAGGAAGTCTCAGGGCAATATAACACCATCAAACTGAGTGAAAATGGAATGCAATAAATCAATATTTATGGGATACAGCTAAAACATTGCTGTTGGGAAAATTTATCATAGTAAATATATGCAAACAAAAGAAAACATTTAAATGAATAATCAAAGCTGTCAAGAGGAATGTAAGGAAAACAACAAAATAACACAAATTTTGTGAAGTTGGTTCCAGAAAATAGGAGACAAAACTCTTGTTCATTCGTCTCACTAAGTTAATATTACTCTGATTTTCTGATTTGTATAAACACAAAATGAAAAACCAGTTAGGAAGAAGAAAAAAAGTAACTTGAGATCAACAGCAGAAAGTATATAAATGTAGGAGTTTCTCTTAGGTTTCTTTAAAAAAAAACAAAATTAAGACAGAGAGAGAGACAGACAGAGAGAGAGAGAGAGAGAGAGAGAGAGAGAGAGAGAGAGATAGGGAGGGAGGGAGAGAGAGAGAGAGAGAGAGAAGGAGGGAGAGGGAGAAGAAGGGAGGGAGGGAAAGAGAGGGAGAGAGAAAAAAATCTTGCAATAGATATTAATTCAAATCACTTTGAGTTTCATTTTATGATATGCCACATGCAAACTAGATGGATAGGAAATAAAGTGGGACAACTCAACCTATCACTGTCTGAAAATAGGAGAAAAGCAATGTCCTATCACCAAAAGAAAATGAATTCTTTCTTTTGCTTTTTTTTCCTGTTGAAACCTACAAAAGATTAGATAATGTTCACAAACACTGGAGATGACTATTTATTTTTCTTAGTTCAGTATTTCTATGGCTAAATATTTTGGAAATATTCTCACAGACACACATAAAATGTTTGTTTCACTGAGCATCATTAAGCCCAAACAAATATACCACCACACCTATAAATCAACTTATGTGTATATATATAATTTCCAGAGATTAGCAAATTAAATTTTAAACAGTGCTCATTTTGGCAGAACATATGCTAAAATTGGTACAATATAGAGAAGATTAGCATGGCCTTAAACAGGGATGACACACACAGATTCATGATGTTTTTCATACTTTGTTTTACAGATAAATAAATGGAACTGCAAAAGATCTTATTAAATGAAGTAACACAGACCCAGAAAGACAAAGGTCACATGTTCTTGAATCAGAAACTCCTAGCATCCAATCTTCCAATAGAAGTACATATCTAGAAGTAACTGTGGAAAATAGGAATGTAAAAATAGACAGTCGCCAAGGTGGAGATGGAAGGGAGTGCAATCGAGAAGAGAGTAAAAGGGTACAAGTGATTTGATTGTTTCACATTTAAATTGCAAAGGGGAGCTCTACTTAGGGGAGAGAGATATAAACAGAGAAATGAAGGCAAAACAACACTAAGGATGTCTGAAAAACTTGTAAGGGATTATATTATTAACTACCTAAAAATATAAACATAACACCAGAGAGAGAGAGAAGAGAGAGAGAAAGAGGGAGAGAGAGAGAGAGAGAGAGAGAGAGAGAGAGAGAGAGAGAGCACTTTTCATCTTGACTGAGTGTTCTCCTTCTAAAAGCCAAAGACTACCTAACAGAAATACCAGGCATGAGAAACTCTCTGTTGAGTTGTTGAGTATGGTTATCCAATACCCCCAACACATTACAGTCTGTTCCTGTTATCCTTGGTTTTCCTGTCCCCTATCCCCAGAGATAGAAGGTAATTCCCTATTGCTGAAGGCATCATGCACTTCAAGTATAGAACCTAGAGGCCCCTCAGCTAGAACTGACAGGAATGCCTCCTTTTGAGGACTAGGTTCACGGTACCAGAATGTGTAAGCTTCCAAAGTAGGTGAACAACCAAGAGTCCTATTCATCTATGGCACCTATGAAATACAAGTACAACTATCATGCCACAATAACTCTAAAGGTTCAATAATGGCATACATACCTTGGCACTAAAGAAAAGCTCTCTAACTAGATTTAAGACCCACTCAATAAAAGGAATGTTATGTCTGGTATTATAAAACAAACAGCCAATGACTATTGAAGTCATTGATCTTTGTGGAGATCCAACAATTACCACTTTACTATGCCAATATAACCCCTTATATACTCTAAATAGTACAGTTAAGTATAGTCCTCATCCTTCAGTAGGGAAACTTCTCCTTGCAGCATATGGAAACAAAATCAGAAAAATCATATACTATTCAAGTGTAGAATGCTTGCAAAAGTTCTTGATAGCAGCAAAATTATTAAATACAGACACAAACAAAAGGAGAACACATGCAGCTACACAGTAATTTTTATGATAATTTTAACATTTTTAGTCACATAATAGCTAAAATGAGGATTCTTCATGGTGTCATTTTTACTAACATAATAATTAAAAAATCTATGAAATAAATTCTTTTGTACATGGATACTGAAAATATACATATGATCATGAAATATATTTGAATGTATAGCAATATTATCCACATGTATCATGAGTTTATAAATACAAAGGTATTGGTAATGATAAAACTATGTTCTGTATTAATATTTAAAACTTTGTTATCTATCACTATTGTTTTAAAGAGAAAAGTATGAAGAACATCAGTGTACATATGAAAATGCTTTTAAGAGCTTGTATGCATGGTTCATAACTAGGCCCTCTAGGCTAACTATTCCAATACCTTAATATGCAGTTAGTGGTTTTTCAAATAAAATTCACTTTCCCAGAAGATGATGATTTTTTGAATAAAATTGTAAAGGGATCCACACTCATATCTCCATTATAAGTGGTCATCAAAATATACTTATAATTATTAAAATCATTGAAATTTTTCTCCTAAGATATATGTTGAATATGTTTTCTCCTCTCTCAAATTCTTCCAAGATTTAGCACACTTTTGTGTTCTTTGTCTATCACTGTCTTTCAAAACAAACAAAAATTAAGAAGCAAATAAATACAAAAAGCACAATAACATAAAAATTAAAATCAAAACAAGCAAAAAAAATCCAGTAAGATTTAAACAATGCCAAAACAAAGCAACATGAAATTAAAAAGTCTACAAATATACAAATTGGGTTCATTTTGATCATCTGCTGCTGGTCATGGAGGCTGAAGTGTGGTTCATATTGTCAGTGAGTCTGCATTGAGGAAAATGATTTTCCCTTTGCCAATATCAACTATAGTTTCTTAGTTAGGTATAAAACGTTGTACCTACTTCCCCTTCTCAGTGCAGGACCAGACTGGCTTGAAGCTATCTATGTAGGTCTTGTATATGCTGCTCTATCTTCTGTGAGTGTCTGTGTACATCAGTCCTGTTGTGTCAAGAAGACACTGTTTCCTTGGAATCATCAGAAACCTCAAGCTATAACAATTTCCACTTTCTTTTCTGTGTAGGTCCCTCAGCCTTGTGGAGAAGCCTGTGAAGAAGACATTCGTTTTAGGACTGAGTTATCCAAACTCTCTCAGGCTCTTCATTACCTGGTTGTAAATCTCTGTATTAATTCACATCTACTATAAGAATTCATTTCTCTGATGTGAGTTAAACAAGGCACTGACCTATGGGTATAGCAATATATCATTTAGAGTAATCACATTGCTGTTTCTTTAACAGAATAATAGTATGTTTTCCCATAAGGCCTATGAAATATATAGTGTGAGGTTCCTGACAACCTTAGCAATTTCAAGCTGTGGGTTTCATCTCATTCACTGGACCTTATATCAAAATTTAAAAGCTGTTTTTGTACTCCAATAACATTGGTATCACTACTGAACAATTATATCTTGCAGAATTTTCACTGTTGTATGTCACAGGGTTTGTAGCTGGGAGATATTGATGACTATCTTTAACCTCTGGTAGCATGCACAATATTTTCCATCACTATGAACATTAGTCATTAGAGGTGAACCTTCTAGTTAGCCATCAGCTCAATTTTTCATATTTGTTGACATACATGTTATCTTCTGCAGGAGGGCCTTACTATCAGGTTGTGGAAAACAAACAATAGCCTTGACAAATAGCCTGTGAAGTTTGAGGTGTTTTCATGCTACCTCTTTGGCCAACTGATCAACAGTTTGTAACTCAGTCCTGGCACTGAAGATTTTACTTGGTAACATATGATGTCTAATTGAGGCATTGTCTCCCATGTTACTTGTTGATTCCATTTAAATTCTTTTCCTATATGTATATGTTTTAGGACGTTTTTACAGCAGTTAAGTTTCTATATACTTTTTATTTAGTCTTTTGTGTTAGCTGTCATTCCTGGTATTTCTTCCTTTACCCTTCTGTACACCCATCCCTGTTTTTTGTTTTGTTTTGCTTTTTTTTAATTGAATATTTTCTTTATTTACATTTCAGTTGTTTTCCCCTTTCCACGTTTCCCCTTTGGAAACCCTATCCCATCCCTCTCCCTTGCCTCTATGAGGATGCTCTCCCACCCACCTATTCCCATCTTCCCCCCTGGCATTTTCCTACACTGGGGCATCAAACACCCTCAGGCCTAATGGCCACTCCTCCCACTGACATACAACAAACCCATCCTCTGCCATGGTTCTCTCCATGTGTACTCTTTGGTTGGTGGACCATTTCCCAAGAGCTCAGGGAGGTCTGTCTGGTTGACATTGTTGCTCCTCCGTGGAGCTGCAAACATCCATCCCTGTTTAATCTCCCTATTATAGTTTACACTGTCTCTATTTCTCTTTCCTTGGAAGAGCTTTTCCTCCTACTTTTTTTACTCAATTTATAAGTTGTGTGGTTTTTGGATTGTAGCAATATATTAAAAACTTAAAGTTTAAATCCACAATAGGAAAAACACACAGTGTTTGGTATTTGTTTGTATGTTTGTTTTGATTTTTTGTTTTTCTTCTGCTTTTGTTTTTGTTTTTCTTTTTTGGTCTGGCTACCTCACTTAAGGTGATTTTTATTTCTAGTCCCATTTATTTAGAAGGAAATTTCATATCCTCCCATCAGTTGATGGACATCTAGGCTGTTAACAAATTCTGACTTTTCTTAACAGAGCAACAGTGAGCATGAATGATCAAATATCCCTGTAGTAGGGTATATAGTCCTGTGGGTATATGCTCAAGATTGGTACAGATGGACTTTAAGGTATATCTATTCTCAGATTCCCAAGGAACCACCACATTGATTTCTATGGTGGCTATCCAAATTTGCAGCCTCAATATGATATCCTTAACAGCGTGAGTTCTCACTTGTATTGAACAGACTGGCCAGGCTGACAATGATAAGATGAAATCTCAGAATAGTTTTAATTTGTATTTTCTAATGGCTAAGGAGGCTGCACATTTCCTTAAGTGTTTCTCAGGCTTTTATGTTTCATCTTTTGAAAACTCTCTGTTTAGTACTGTACAACATCTTTTTAAATTGGGTTGCTTGCTTCCTTGAGGTTCAGTTCTTCTTAGGGGCATGTATGTTCTAGATATGAACAATTTATCAGATATGTAATTGATAAAGATCTTTTTCCATTTTGTAGGCTATCATTTTGCTTAAATGATGGTGTCCTTTGCCTTGCATGACAAAGGTGGACTTATGTCATGGCCTACAATTTTATTCCATTGATCAATATGTCTGTTTTTACACCAAAAGCACACTGGGTTTTAATTCCAAAGCTCTGTAGTACAATTTGAGATCAGGGATGGTGATACATCCAATGTCCATGCATTATTATTTGTGAATATTTAAACCTCTCCTAGTTTTGCTCTTTCTATATGAAGTTGAGTTTTGTTTTTCTGTGAATTCTTCACAATTTCTGTGAAGAATTGTGTTGGAATTGTGATGGGTATTACATAGAATTTGAAGATTGCTTTTGGTAGTATGGTCATTTTTATGATATTAATCTTCAAGTGACCCATAAGCATGCAAGATATTTCCATCTTCTGATGTCTCCTTCAATTTCATATTCCATTCTATAATGCTTAAAGCTTTTATTACACAAGCTTTTCTCTTGCTTGGTTAGAGTTATCCCAAGTTATTTTTGATGGAGTATTTAGGATCACTGAGGTATAAAATTATATTATCTACAAATATATTTTAACTTCTTCCTATCCTATTGGTATCCAATCATATCCTCTGAAAATCTTATTGTTCTAGCTAAGACTTTACATATAACATTGAATAGATATAGAAAGAATGTACACTGTTGTGTTGTTCCCAATTTTATTAGAAATTCTTTTATCATCTCTCGATTTAGGCTGATGTTGGTATTAGCTTACTGTAAATTATCTTTATTATGCTGATGTTTGTCCCTTTTATCCCTAGTCTCTCTAATGACTTTTATTATGAAAGAATGTTGGACTTTATCAAAGGCCTTTTCTGCACCTAATTAAATGACCCTATGATTTTTGTCTTTCATTCTGTTTATGTGCTAGATTGCATTGTTTGATTTATATATAATGAACTACTCCTGTGTCTATGGGATGAAGCCAATATGTTCATGATAGATAATCTTTATGGTGTATTCTTGTATTCAGTTTGTGAGTAATTTATTGAGAATTTTTGTATCTAAGTTTATAAGGAATATTTGTCTATAATTTAATTTTGGATGGAGGATTTTTGTGGTTCTGTTATCAGGGCAATAATGGCTTAGTAAAAAGAATGATGATAGATTGCTTCAGTTTTTATTTTGCAGAACAGTTTGAGGAGTATTGGGATTAATTCTATTTTGAATACATGTTAGAATTCTGCATTGAATTCATTTGGTTCTGTGGTTTTTCATTTTGTTTTTGGTTCTCTTATTAAATGAGGGAGATTATTTATGAGTTCTATTTCACTAGGGATTGCATGTATTTAAAATTTTTTTATTTGATCTTAATTTAACTTCAGTAGTTGGTATATATCAAGAGATTTATCTTTTCTTTTAGTTTTTCCAGATTTATAAAATACAGATTTTTGTTGTTGTTTGTTTGTTTGTTTTGCTTGTTTGTTTTTAATTCTTCTTCCTTTTCTTCCTTTCTTTTTATAGAGTTTTATGGATTCTCTGTGAGTGTCACATCATGCACATCATGTCTCCTTCAATTTCATATTCCATTCTGCAATGAGTAAGCCTTTCTTTTGCTTGGTTAGAGTTATCACAAGCTATTTTTGATGGAGTATTTAGGATCACTGGACTCTAGTCCAGCTTATCTCCCCATCGCCCTTTGCCCTTACATCCAATCCCCAAAATAAAACATACACACATATACACATGCACACAACAACAAACAGTAACAACAACAGCAACCAATAAAGCATACAAAGCATCTCATCTTAGAGGCTGTAGTATGCCAGTGTGTCCTACATTATGACCCTCTGTCCACACATCTTCACTTGCAAATGTTCATTCCAATGAGTCATTGGTCTGGTTCGAGAGCTTCAGTTTCTGTGATACCATCAATATTGGATCTTCACTGGGACTCCTCCCAGTTATCCCAGCATTGTTCTGTCTTATGAAGATTCATGAAAGGCCTAATGATGTAGATGTTTGAGTGGGCCAATTCAGAGTCCTGGATCTGGGCCTGGGTCTTAGCTGAGCTAGTCAGCCTGCTGGCTCACCCTCATCTTCAACAACAGGGTGATCTCTCCAGCACTGCTCTTCCTAAGCAGTCTAATGCTGCCATCAGCAGGAGGCTGGGTCAGCTGTCCTACGCTCATACCCGTTGGAACAGCTCTCCCGTACCCACACATCCAGAGTCAGCTGCACTGTGGTTCCCAGTCAAGGTTCAGGGCCCACTCTCTCAAGTGCTGCAGCCTGTGAGGAGTTGAGTCAGTCCTCCGACTCTCACAACCTCTGGGATTGCTAATCCTGGCTGTGCCATCAAAACTACTTCCCTGTCTTGCCCATGGGAGTTGCAAGGCCAGCTCTCCAAGTGCTGGATCCAGTGAGGGGGCCGGGCTAGCCCTCCTGCTATCATGTATCCAGGATCAGCTCTCCCTGCTACTGCAGGTGGTAAGAGGGTAGGGGGAGGACATCAACACCACACCCATACCACCTCACGCTGGACAAGTGGTAGGGACAGCTCTTCCATGCTCTTACTCTTGTGGCCAAGTCACCTGCTCAACCTATACTAGGGTCAGCCCTACTATGCTGCCCAGGCAAGGTGTAGGGCCTACTTTTCTGAATGTTGCAGCTAGCTAGGGGCAGGTTCAGTTCATCTGCTCTCATGACCTCAGGCCCAGTTCTCCCAATTTCCTCAGGTGGTGAGGGATATGTTGGGAAGGGGCGGCATCACCCTTTCATGTCACTTCATGGTAATGAATGACAGGACAAGGTCTCCCTTATTTTGTTCTAGGGGCTGGTGCATACACTCCGTCTCTACCAGGGCCAGCAATGCTGTGCTGTCCGGGTGAAGTACAAGGCCTGCTCTCCTTAGTGCTGTAGCTTGGGAGGAGCAAGATTAGCTTTCCTGAGCTTATGACCCCATGGGCAGAGGTGATAGGTGGTGAGAGGTAGGTGGGTGGCTTAACCTTTGTACCCATACCACTCCTTGAACACAAGTGACATGGTCAGATCTCCCACATCCACACACTCAAGGCTGGCTCACCTACATCCTTGCTGCCAGGACCAGTTCTTCTGAGCTGCCTGGGTGAGGCACAGGACCCCCTCTTCCCAGTAGTGCCACTGAGAGATGGGGCCACCTCTCCCAGTGTGCCTCATCTAAAGAGGAGCAGGGCCAGTTATGCACAGCCCCTGTATATCCAGGTGGCCCGTATTGGCTGCCTCGATCAGTGACCTCCTCATATTTTCTATTGGTAATACAAGCCATCGACATCAACACTGACTCCTGCCACTGCATTGTGTTTATTTTTCCTCCTTTTCGTTTTAGATATGTATTGCTAAGAAAATAATATCAGATCTCTCCAGATTTTTGTTGTTGTGCAAGTAATTAGTGATATGAGCTTGTGTGTTAGAATTGTCTTCATTGTGTTCTATAGCTTCGGGTCTGTTATATTTTTATTTAATTATATAAAGCAATTGATTTCTGTCTTGACCCATTTCTTCTTTCCATAATGAATGTTTTGGTTTTTTTGACTTTGTACACATTCTGATATTCCTACTGTTCTTGATATCCAACTTTAGTCCATGGTGGATGCATTGAATGCATGGTGTTATTTCAATTTTTTTATTTTTGCTCAAGCTTTATTTGTGTTAAATATGTGGTTAATCTTGGTGAAAGTTTCTTGAACTTCAGAGAAGAAATTATATTCTTTAGTATTGGAGTGAAATATTTTGTAGATGTTTGCTAGGTCCACTTGATCCATAACATCATTAAACTCTAGTATTCTTCTGTTTTATTTTTGTCTAAATGGCCTAGATATTTGTGAGATTTGGGCTATGTAGGTCACCCACTATGAGTGAGTAAGGGTCAATATGAGACTTAAGCTGTAGTAGTATTTTTTATGAACTTTGGTGCCCTTGTGTTTGGTGCATGAATTTTTAGAATAGAGTATCACTTTGATGTATTTTTTCTGTCAATGAACATACTGATATGAATTTGTATATTAGAATTGTCTTCACTGTGAACTTTCTGTCTTTTATGATTAGTTTTGGTTTGAAATCTATTTTGGCAGCTATTTAAATGGCTATAACTGCTTTCTTCTCAGGTTCGTTTGCTTAGCACATCTTCTTCCATTCTTGCCCCCACCATTCTTGTACCATCTATCCTTGATGGTAAACTGTGTACTTTTATGGATTAGAAAGACGGAGACTGTTTTCCAGTCCAATCTGCTGGTCACTATCTCTTTACTAGATCGTTGGGAACATTAATATTGAGAATTATAAGTGAGCAGTGTTTACTGATTCTTGTATTTTGTTCTTATTTTATAAGCTTTACCTACCTCTTTGGATTTACTAGGCTTAGATTATTTACTCTTCATGGTTTCTTGTTATAATTAACCTTTTTTAGATTGAAAATTTCCTTCCAGTGATTTCTGTAGAGGTGGGTTGGTAGCTAGATTTTGCTTAAACTTGCTTTCACCGTAGAATCATTTTCTTTCTCCATTGATTATGATTGATAGTTTTGTTGGGTATAGTAGTTTGGGCTGGCATCTATGATGTCTTAGAATTTATAGAACATTCTTTCAGGCACTTCTGGCATTTATAATTTCTGTTTAGAAGTCAAGTGTTATTCTAATAGACTGTCTTTATATGTATCCTGGTCTTTTACACTTGCAGCTTTTACTATTCTCCTTCTGTTTGCATATTTAGTGTTTCAATTATTATATGTCATGAAAGATTTTCTTTCTGGTACTGTCTGTTCTTCCGTATGCTTCTAGTACCTAGTGCTTTGATAGGCACTGACTCTTTTTAAAGGAAAAAATTCTTCTTTAATGATTTTGTTAGAAATAATTTTAGTTCCTTTGACCTTGGTTTCTTTTCCTTTCTTTGTCTTTATTATTTGTAGGCATAGGTGTGATATTTTTCGTAGTGTCCCAGATTTTCTGGATGCTTTGTGCCTGAATTTTTTTTTCTATTTAACATTTTCTTTGACTAAGCTATTCATTTTTTAACCTTGTCTACAAGACCTGAAAGTTTCTCTTACATGTCTTATAAAATGTTGTGAAGGGTTTCCTCTGAGGTTTTTATTTAGCATCCTAAGTTTTGTTTCATTTAATTTCAGTTTGGGATTTCCTTAGTGATTCTATTTCTACTTTCATGTCTTGAACTGTTTTCATTTTCTTTATTTAATTGAGGTTTTGTTTATTTGTTTTATTTCATGCTTTTCATTAAGGCATTTATTCATATCCTGTTTAAGGTCTTTGAACATATCATAATTGCTATTTTGAAGCCCTTGTCATGTGCCTCAGCTAAATTACATTTTCCAGGGCCCTTTGCAATACAGTTCCTGGATTCTGAAGGAGACGTTTTATTTTGACTGTTTATGCTTGTGATTCTGTTCTGGAATCTAGGCATTTGAAAGTTTGAAGTGTTTCTTGGTGAAGATATCTTGTGTTGACGATGATAGTGATAGTGGTAACCACTGTGGATGCTGGGCAAGTTCAATGGCTTCAGAGGCCATGGTAGAGGCTTCCTCTGTGGGGTTTTGGGTGAGGCATTGGAGTGAAGATGAGCTGGGGAAGAAAGACTAAGACAATCAGTAGGAAAGAATTAGAGTGACTATGGTTCCACCAAGAGGCAGGATTCCCAGAGTGGGAAAGTGGGGTAGGACAATGGGCTCCTTCAAACAGGACTAAAAATAACTTTGGAGAGACCAGAAAGAGAGATAGTGAAATTGAATACCTGAGTATTCAAACCTACTTTGGCCACTGGAGGGTCTCTGGTAACAAGTGTTTTTGTAGATTGGCAGCTGATACTAAGAAATGGAGATGGAGGGATGGCAGTCTGAGAGGCTTGAAGAGAAAGACCTGAGGGGATGCTGAGTCAGCATCAAACAGTAAGGTGGAGTCCCTGGGAATAAGGTAGGGTGGGAGGACGAGCTCCTGCAGAAAGATTGCAAAGAACTAAAAGTATATCAGGAAAGACAGGAATAAATGTGCTCCACTCAAATTCTTGATGTAAATGGGACAAATAATTTTCTTCTTTATTTTTAATATTTGTTTTCCTTCATGTTTGATTACTATGTCTTGTATACAGGGATTTTCAAGCATAAGTTAGAGAAACTCAGATATTTTTTCCTTTGTGCGCCATCTCCCTTTTCAGTTCTTGGTCTCTCTACCTCATCGTTGAGACTACAAAACTTGCCAGTTTTCATTCACAGCTTTCAATGATTTAGAATTCTGTTTTGCATTTCAGTTTTGTCTGAATCCATATGGCAAAGTCAAAACTCCAAACAAATCTGATAAATCCCATCTTGTGCTAGCCATTCCCTGTGGCTCAGTAAAGCTCTGTAAGCTTTGGCACTACTTAATTCTTCCTCTTTCCATGGCCATCTGTATCTGCAACTTCAGACTTGGATGGGTCTTACAATTGACTCTGACACACGAATGGCAAATAGTTCAGCATTTTCCTTCTATTACAATGAGTCTAGAGATCAGAATATGCAAAATACACTGAAAGCCATCCTCAACAATGGATTAGCATCATACTTCAGCATAGGCATGCTCAACTATGAAAGACCACACCTGAACATTGTGGGATTTAGAGTTCATTAACTGTCACCTACTAGCATGAATCCATAACTAGTAATAAATATTACTTAAAGTGTGTTAAATTCTCCAAATAACTCTTCAAACTAAACACTGTTATCATCATCACCAACATTTTCACTTTAGTCTCTTTCTTTAGCAAAGTTCTGACCACTCAGTAGTTAATTATTCCTTTTCACAGGCACAATGCAAGTTGACGTTTATAGAAGCACAGGCAAAAAAAAATACATGTAGGTAGAGTCAATTTTATGTTTGAGTTGGTTCTTGATGAATGAGTGGGATTTGAACAGACAGAACATGATGGAAAGAACATTTTGTTTTAAGAGATCATTTTGTCTAAAAACCCAAAGGAACTTGTAAATGAATGATTTATTTAGACAGCAATGTGGTAAAATGTCTGGCTGAACAGCAGCATAAAAGGCTTTAGCCACTGGGGATTCATTTCTCTTATTACCTTTTCTTTTTTGAAAATGAACTTATCATGGTTTTCTCTCTTTGATGGTCAAACAAACCATAAGAGGGGCAAAATGATTGGAGGAGACATTGTTGAAATAAGGCAAACTAAGAGAATGGAGGTACCTCAGCAAAGATAGTCTACGAGACCCCCACCCAAGTTTTGCTCTACTTCCTCTAAAATACAAGTCACAACCCATGATTAATTCACCGATCTTTCAACAAGGTCTATCTTGTGTAATTGGCTCTTTAGACCAATTTTTTTTGTGGTACGTTTTCTGTGCTAGGGGAGCTCCATACTGGAGACCCATTTTGACTTTGGACAGAAAGATTTATGATAAATGGGAAGATAGCTTTAGATCTAAGTTTGAATGGCATTGCAAGACAAAACTCTCTAGACTTGATTCTATCCATGACAGAACTGACTTGTGAAATGACAAGATTCTGAGGCAGCAGTGTGCAAGACGCATTAAAGAGGCATCAGAGAGAGGGACACCAGGCAGGCCATCACAGACTAATTGGTTGAGGGTGAACATGAGCTTCAAGCTCATTAATATGCTTTGCTCTCTATTAGGCTTTATGTCCTGTGGCTCATTAATTCCCTGTTGCTATAGCCTCGGGCTGTGTTTCTTTCTCACTGGGTTCATGGGGTAAGGATTTTCCTCTCTCTTAAAACCATATCAAGCCTCCAGCCCCACTGGCCTGTGCAGCATTTGCAAATTCCTTTTACAGCACCTATGACCCATGAGTCCAGTTTCAGTTTTAAATGTTAACTTTAAAGCTGAGAAGAACATAATTAAGTATGATTAGACCTGGCTTAGTTATTCACAACTACTTCTGAGACTTTCTACAACCAAGATGTAGGTTTTTTTTGTTACATCTCTGACTCTATTTCTCTAGAGGATTGGACTCCATTGATTTTAAAATTTGCTTCTATAAGTAAATTGGTTTTGGTGCGAAAGAATAGACTAGTTCAAGGCAAAGTCATATACATTTTTTATTGTTACTGTAGCTTCTAAATTGAAATGATTTGTGAAATGCTTACATCTCTGCTATATATAAACATATAGAGAAAAAAGTAAACAATACAAAGTAGATGGAATCAAGGAAATGAAAATTGAACCTGACAATGAGCTTGACAGGCTGACCTACAAGAGCATTAGGAAAACCTGTGGATGCTTCTGTGATGAGCTTTGAATCAGTCTCACAATTTCCTTTTTAAAATTTGACCTGCTTTTCTTTGGTGTGTGGAGAGGTGCAGTGCATATGTCACAGTACACATATGGAAATCAGATGTCAATTGGCAGGAATCGTTTTTTTAAAATGAGGAACCCAGGGATTGAACTAAGATCCTTTGCTTAGCTGAAAGTACATTTACCCTCTGAACAATCTCTGTTCTAGATTTTTTAATCAACTTATATAATGCAAGAATAGATTTTAAAGCATATTCTTGACTTTAGTGAGATTGATCTTGGTAGACTCTTACAGGCATGATTGGTGCCACACACATATCTGTTAGACTACACCATCTTAGGTCAAGTTTCTATGCAGTATTTCCTATACACCACAAATTTTATGTAAATCAAGTCACTGGGGATCAAAAGAAACTAATTATGACTCAATAGTATTACATAATTCATTTGTGTTGGGAGACTGTACAAAAGTTATTAACTTAGACGTTATAATGCTTCAGAACTTTTTAATCTATCAATTGTAGCTTCCTTTTAGTCAAGCAAATACCTAATCAATTTGCATTTGAAAGTTAAGTGCCAGCTGTTTTCAGAAGGACAAACAAGGAGGCAAAGACTTTATGATTTCTGAGCCTAGTGGTTATCAAATATTGGGAGCTGGGGAAGTGGCTGGCAGGTGGGTGGAACATAAAAATAACACTACAGACAAGCGTGTCAAAAACTTTGCAAATGGCTCTTCCAGCTTACAGAACATGTAATTTGGATCCTGTCCAAGGGCAGCTTGAAAATGAGCGTCTCATTCCATGCTTTCTCTGCTGAGCATTTTCAGCATGCTTGCCTCAGAACCTCAGTTAGTTACCACAGGTGTGTCAGTAATTATGATATATTATAAACATTTACACTGTATGATGGTCCTCAACTTCTTCCACCTGTGACCTGGTACCTCTGTACCGAGCAGTCATGCAAAACAAGAAGTAGAGTCTGCTAACTTACAGGGTTGGGGAGTTTATTTCTTCCTCTTGTCTGAGACAGCATTCGTGGAAAATTAATGTTTGTCTAGAGACTTTTATTTCCTGTCACTTTTTCTAAATTGCTTCACTTAAGCACATCTTTTAACCTTAAAATGTTAACAATTTTAAACCTCTCTAAGTGACAAGCATGCTTCACTGTCTTCTTCAACCGAGTTAAGATAAATGTACATTTATTTTCAAAATGGTCCAGATATTATTGTGTCAATAATTAGACCATGATAAAATGAATCCCATCAGTGAGTATTAATGTTGCACAGACTGTCTATGCTAAATGGTCATAGATGTCTGTGTCTTGTAAGCTCTTGAATTCATTTCATAATAATAAAAATAATAAAATCTTCCACATTATATTTCAAGGTATTTTTGTACAGTCATCAACGTTGTCACATTAAGTGTCAACCCCCATATTGTCCCTTTATAATGGATATCAATTATATTTTGTTTTTTGAAGCCTGGTATCATGAGCCTATTTTGGTCTAAAATTTTAAAATAGCAGAGGAAGAACTAGATATTCCTGCCTCTGAATCTGAAGTTCTGTGATTAGAAAACGTGGTTTACAAGTTTTGAAACTTGGGTCTCAAACATAGAACTTTAGTGCACAGTATTCAAGCACTCTACCAACTGAGCTACATCTCCAGGACGCAAATTTTCTGAAATTATGCTGGCTACAAAGCAATGACATTGGTGACACTCATCACCCCAACATGTACCGAGTACCTAATACACCTTGGGAATTCTTGGAGAAACTCAACCTCAATAAAGAGCTTTATCTTCCTTGACAATTGCTTCTGAGGTAGTTATTATTAACAGAGGTGAGAATAACAGTTCAAAATTTTCCAGAGAGTTAACAATGTAATGTTCACAGAAAAGACACACAAGCAACTACAAGAAACAACAAAATATTCTTTGCAAGAGAATGTATGAGAGCAGCTGTCACACGCGTAAATGAACTAAAATGGATATTTCTAAACAAAAGAACTCAAAACCCACACAGGAAACTCCCTAGACATAAGAAATTTGCATCTAAAGCAAAATAATTGGAGATGATTTTTTAAAAAAATATCATCCTTATCTTTAATTCTGTGCTGTTTATGCTAACAACCATTTCATTTAATTCAACCAGAAAGAGAGACAGAAACCATAGATGTGGTGTGAAAGAAAGATGAAGGGAACAAAAATGATGATACCCTGGCCAGGTGCTGAGGATGCTCTTGCACAATTTCAGAGACCAAGACAAGGAGTTTCTAGAGTATCAACAAGGGTAACTGTTGTATATCATTGTAGGTAACTCAGACCTCTCAAAAGAAGATCATTATATAGTGGGTTCTGGCATTCATATCCTAGATAGTGAGAGGTTAAGGCAGCTAGCCAATAAAAGAGACAGACTCAGAATCCAGCCTAATGATGAATCATAGAAGTCAGGATGTAAGAAAATGATATGAAAGATGAGGAAGGGCAGAACTGCTAAAGTATTCTCTAGTATAATAAAATAGCAAAATATTAACATAATTTTAGTGGCTATTCTCTATGACAATTTAGGATGAACCTCAATATGCCTGAAGGAAATGAAGTTTGTGGAAAATTCCAGTCCCTTGAAGTTTTCAGTTCTGGTTGTCCACTCCTCAGCTCATTAAAGTGGTTAAGAGCTCAGACTGCTCTTTTAGAGGTCCTGAGTTTCAACTCCTTGCAACCATATGGTGACTCACAACCATCTGTAATGGGATAGGATGCCCTCTTCTGGTGTGCCTGAAGACAACTACAGTGTACTCATAAAAACTAATAATAATGTTAAAAAACTTCAAAAGAAAAGTAATTGGTACTGTAATTAAGTATTTTATTCCTATTCTACATGTTGGTTATTTACTCTCTTGCCCTTTATTCATCCTTTGCAATTGTTACCAGGGATGACTCAGTTTCCATTTTGACTTTTTTCTACAGTACTTCTGGTTGATTCTCCATTTTCACCAGCTTGTTAGCCCAACTCACTGAAGAATCTCTTCACAGTTGTAGTTGTTCCTTTAAGCTTTGTGTGGTGGCACATGAATACCAGAATAAGAAAAGAACAAGTTCAAAGGCAGTGTGAGATACATAACAATATTATGACTTCAGATGAATAAATGAATAGATAGATAGACAGACAGACAGATAGGTGGATGGATAGATAGATAGATCAATTGATAAATAGATAAATAGATCAATTGATTTATTGATAGATAGATGGATAGATAGATAGATAGATAGATCCTTTGGCACCTAAAATATTAGTTACTAAAGTGGTCTGTGCTCAGCCATGCTCAGGGTAGACACATAGACAAGCTAGTTATCTACGTGTCCCAGTACACTGACTGTATACAAGCAACTGGGAAATCCCCATCAATTATTTGGTTCATTGGGCTTCTAAGTATCAGAGCCTGAAGGAAGAACTTCTGTTGCTTTAAGTTCTTATGTGCCAATTAAGCTATCCTTCCATTTTGCAGTTGGTAACACTTAAAGAACCTGTGACTGAACATCACATCATCCCCTTGTTCTGTAAATAAAAGCTAAAACGCCTGGGGAAAGAGGAGAGGTGAGCTTCTGGAAATGGAAATGTTTGTGTTAAGGAAAAATGTACACCCTGTGGACCACAACAGTCCTTTTTTTCACCACCTCCCTCCAGAGCCAGCCTGGTCTTGTGCTGCTGTTGTATTCTAAGTTGTTATAGCACTGGATCCAGACTGAAGCTATAGGCAATACATTCACCAAGGTTAGCACAAGCTGCTGCTTAAGCAAGGTGAAATGGTCAGACATTCAAGGATTTCAAAATATCGACAGTTGCTTCAGTAGCATTCTCTGATCTTTCCACCCCATTTCCACAATGAGCTGGAAAACACACCCAATCTAAGTAAAGAGATTTCCCCCCCCCCAGGATATAAGAAAAATTTCTAGCCATGAATGTCCTATGTCCTTTCAGTTTCCTGCCTGATAGTAGCAGAACAACACTGGTTGTATCAAAGCCTATCACAATGCAATAGAAACTTTCTCTTCATAAGCCATCTGCACAAGTATAAACTTAAATATTGAACCAATTCACCAACAAATACTTAAAATGTTCTCATCCTAATCTGTACTTGAATATATATCTCCTACAGATTTGGCCTGAGGTTATAAATTTAACAAATGCTAATTTGTGATTTTTCTATAGACTTTTCAGTATTGTATATAAGCAGATATATAATTAAGGATACAGTTAAAGAATAGTAGCCTCACATAACATTTATAGCTTTTTACATGAAATGGAATTTAATTACTTCTAATTGTTTTTTAAAGACCTTGATATTTTGTTGGAATACTTTCAGTCTCTGTAATAAATTGTCTATATTACTGTCAGAGTTAGTATCTACCCAATATGACAATTTTGTCTCAAAACTGTCCTATAACTCTCTATTTCCCTTCAGACCAAGTTGCAAATTCCAAAATCATCCACATTCTGCCTTTTGCTCATGTGTCTCCTGACTATATCACTTAATATTATGAACTGCTAACAAAGCCTGAATGGCAAGATTATCCTGGACCTCATTCAGAGCATTCAGTTCTGCTGCTCTTCTGTCCTAGAATCTCTCCAACTGCTCACTTCCTTCTGGTTTCTTCAGGTGAAGCCATGGCCACCAAGTCCACATGGAGTGGCTCATCTGGAGCTCTCAGTGAGACCTTGTACTTCCTTCTAACACATAGCATCTACACTGTGAGATAAGACCTGTTTGGCTTCTCTGCCTGACATAGAATCTGGTAGAAAGGATCAATTATCTCAAACTGACTCATTTAGTGAGTTATTTAAAGCATGGCTTGGACTGTGTATTTGCCAAGCATGATTTCCCTTGCTGCCTAGAAAAGAATGACCTGAGACAATGGTTCTTCGTCCTAACAACCTGCAAATTCTTGCTTGCCTTGCCATGTTGTATTAGTGTATAAAATGAGAATACAAACTAAACCTGGGCTTGAAGACTTTCAGGAGCACTCCTAGCTTCATGGTGACGTGTCCTTTCTTCCCGTCTCATTGGTATGTGAATGCTTATTTCTGAAAGGGGGACGCCTATGTGATTGTCATTTACATATTGCTTTAATTAGGGACTCTATCACTGTGAAACACACCATAACCTAAAACAATTGGAAGAGAAAAAAGGAGTTATTTTTCCACATCAGCAATATGTACGAAAGTCAGAGAATACACTAGAGGCAGAGACCAGGAGGCAGGAACTGAAGTACAGTTCATGAAGTAGTGCTGTTTATTAGCTTGTTCCTCTCTGTTGGCTTAGCATGCTTCCTTTTTGCCTAGGACCATCGACCAGCTGTGGCATTTCCAACAGTGAACCACATCCTCCAACATTAATTAATAATCAAGAAAATTCCCTACAGACTTGCCTATAGGCTAATTTGGTGGGGGTATTTGCTCAATTGATGTTCTTTCTTTCTAAATGACTCTACCCTGTGTCAAGATGGTATAAACTAGCCAGAACACATGTACATAGCTCAATATACCATTCTACCATGTTAATATAAATGATTCTATCTCACTTGCTTCTATACAATAATTCCGTGTTACCTAAAACCCCAGGGGCATTTTTTACATATCTTATATTTATATGTGTTTTTATATACATTATATATGTATATATATATGGTATGTGTGTGATATGTATATATGTGATATGTATCTGATATATGTATCTGATATATATGTATATGCATGCAAATTAAATTTTAATCTATTTATTGGTTCATTCAATAGTTGAACTATTCATTTATCCATTCAGTAATTTACTTTCATTTTCTAAGTAAATTCTAAGCTTCCCTATGTGATGGAGCGTCACAATTAAAAACAAGTTGTGTAAACAGGAATGATACTTTTTCTGATTTTACTGAAATTGAAAGTGTGTTCCTAAAAGCAAGGTTTAGTAAATAGATCTGATGGAGTGGGCATGTTTGGCAAGGGTTAGAGATCTCTTGGAGAAATTGATTTCTAACGTGAGCATTGAAGGATGAGGAAATACTGGCCAATGTAGAAAGTGGAAGGACACAGATCAGGATGCTTACATGTGCACTCTGAAGAAGAAAGAGAATGTGGAAATTTGAAAAGATGAGAGTTGCTAAAAATTGTTTCCAGAAAGAGACAATAGAAAAAGAATGAAGAGATAAAGACAGGAAGAGATGGAAGAGAAAAACATGTGTTGAATAAGACCTCAGGTGAAAGTACATGGGGCTGGGGTGTTGCTGAGGACATGGCTTAGCTGCAGTACATAATCTGTGGGTCAATGCCCCGTTAGGGGGCTTAGATGACCCTTTCACAGGGGTCACCTGAGAAACGTTGGAAAATACAGATTTTTACTTTATGACTGATGACAGTAGCAAAATTTCTATTATGAACAATGGTGATAATTTCATGGATGTGGGTCACCACAACATGTGGAACTGTATTAAATAGGCACAACATTAGGAAGATTGAGAACAACTGGTTTGGAGGATAAAGTACTTCTTACACAAGTGTAAGGAACTGATTTTGAAGCCCCAGAACTCATACAAAACTAGGTGCTGTGGTATGTGGCTCTAGTTCTCAGGCTCCTATTGAAGATGGGAGACGAAGACAGGAGAGTGTGGAAGCTCCAGGCCACTTAGTCTGTCTCGGGCAGCAATGACCACCAGATCTAACTTTTAGACATATAAAACACACACACACACACACACACACACACACACACACACAAATGGTTGGGGGAAGAGAAAGAAAGAGGGGAAGAGAGAGACAGAGACACAGAAACAGAGAGAGATAGAGACAGAGAGACTGATTACATCACATATAGAAATAGGGGTGTTTTAAAGAAAGTGGATGTAGCCTTTTTAGTAAAAGTTACAATTTGATATAGAAATAAATGTTATTTTATCCTGACTTCTCCAAAACACAACTTTAAGTAGCTGCTAAGTGACATTTGAGTTATAAATAAATGAGGAGAATCAGTTCCATTTTTTTTGAATATGTATAAAGTAAGATCAAATATATTTTTACCACCAAGTTGTGGTGTGACTAGGCACTTAATTGGATATCTGAAAAGTCTATTCACACTTTATCCCCCCTCTCAGTTATGGGATCTAAAATTTAGTTGGTATCCAATACATAATCATCGAGTAATAGTAAATGTGTGTAATTTTATATAACTTCCCAGATCGGCAGCTTGTCAGAGTGCCAACATCTTGTAAAGCCATATAAGAGCTTCTATTTTTTATTTCTTATATCTCTCTTGCAAATTACTGCCTTATAAGCTTCAAGCTAATCTTAATACATAAAACCATAAAATCATCTCTGAGGGTGCTCTTAGGCTACAAGCCTCTCCCTGTTTCCAATGGTCCAGATCCACACATCTACACCATTGTTTCTTATTATTTGTTTTTTTTTGTTTTCAATTTTTGTGAAATTAGTGATCTTACATTTTTTCCTGCCCATTCAGCTACATTCAGGTCAGAAGCATTTGTTTTCGAATGTTATTGGTTTGTTCATTTCATTCAACCTTTTTTTCCTTTTATAGCCTCCTTTTCTACATTTTTTTCTTTTCTCTAAAAGAGCCCCAAAGATCAGGCACTTCACTTTCCCCACACTTATACCCCAGCTGTAGTAATGTCAGCTCGTACCATTTTCTTTTGTTTAAGCAACTTAGTCCACCATCAACTAATAGTTTTATATAAGATTAAGTATTGAAATAGCCCTTATTTTAATGACCTGGAAAATGTTACTTTGAAACTTATGTATTTCTTTTCTATCTAAACATACTATCATCCACATGATAAATTTAGTGTCTGGTCCCTTGAGATCTACAGATGTTTATCTAAGTGCTCATTATCTGTCTCATAGACGTTTAAATCCACAGTGTGTATGAGATTTAGTGGGATTTGTACACAACCTTGCTGCCTTTGAGCTTGTGAGCCTTTACAGGTATTTTTTTGATACTTCTTTTCAATTAATCAATTTATTCATTTACTTTACATCCTTGTCTAATCTCAATAGAAGAAGATGTGCCCAGTCCTTCTATGGTTATTTTTATTGAGATCATTCTAATGGAGGCAAGAGGAGGAGGCAATTTAGTCATTTCTTTTCATGCCTCCCAAGGCTTGCATTGTCTTACATGTATTTCTCTTTCTCTCTTTTACCCTACAGCACCCTGAGAATATAGTATGGCATCCAATTTTGTATCTTCATGGGATTCCTGAGTGTGCAAATGAGTGACTCTCTGAATCTATATCTTGTACCTTTCTTGGACTCTTTTTATTCTGTTTATTTGCTTTTGTCCTATTTCAATGTTTGTATAGTTATTTTATCATATAATATATCATATCATATCATATCATATTATATTATCATAATCCCCTAGATGCCTGTTTGTTTTCTGATGAGAATCAGAAAGGGGCTGGATCTGAATGGAACCTGGAAGGAATACAGGGAGGAAAATGCATGATCAGGATATATTATACGAAAGAAATCTATCTTTGATGAAAGAAAACAGAGAGAAACCTAAGCATAGAGAGAAAAATAAAATAAAATTCTGTTCATATAAAGCATATGATTAAAATAATCTAGATAAGTTAATCTTAAAAAATAAAAGGATATTCTCTGGTAATGAACTGTCCATCTTTCTCAGTCTATCATGGTGAGGATTAGATATTACATAAGTCTCTTTATGCTCAAACATTTTATAATTTCATATATAGTTTCTAGGAAATTACAACATACGGAGATAATACTCCCCAAGATCTCTTGCCTGGGGAAAGGCCATATATGAGCAGGAATTTAGCATTCCTAGTATTCAGTCTTATATAATTCCTACAGCAACTGTCTCTTTTATTTCACTTCCTTCTTTGGGTATAAATGATACAAATCTTCTAATTTTTTTTTTAAAAAAAAGTGTTTCAGGGAGGAAAAAAAAACAAGCTGAAGGCAGGACATCAGAAGATCTCTTAGCATTAATATGACTTAATTTCCCTGCATCTTTGAGATAGATGGGTAGGAAGCAATCCATGGAGGACCTTCCTGTTGCTGACTTGTTAAATCTTTAATTCGTTCATTATTGATTATTATAAACCGGTGCTGTGCTGGACACTAAAATAAAATTGAAAAGACATAACAGATCTAAACCTGGTGAGGCTTTTGACAAATATTCTTCTACAGACATAAAATAGTGAGATGATTATAACTCTAGATGGGTAGTTATGTGCTCTTTGGTGTGTATTTTTCAATTGAATTGTTTATTTAGTTAGCAGATAACACAGAAATATTTTGTAGGGTAGCGTGGACAGTGATTACTGTTTTGACTTCAAGTTTTGAATAAGGCATTCAGTCTCCTGTGTGATTAGAGTGCTGGATGTTGGTAGCTTACAAGTTAGTTTCACTTTGGAATACCCACGATACAACTCACAGACCATATGAAACCCAGAAAGAAAGAAGATCACACCAAAGTGTGGATGGTACAGTCCTACTCAGAAGGAGGAAGAAAATAACCTTGAGAAGTAGAGAGAGGGATCTGTAAGGGAGAGAAGAGGGGGAGAAAAACAGGGGTCTAGTTCAGATATAGGAGGAGATGGAGTAGAAGTACAGAGAATCAGGATTTTCAAAGGAAGTATGTAGCAGTGGGGGAGGGAGAACTGGAGGTAGCCACTAGAAAGTTCAAGATGCCAGAGACCCAAGAGATTCTCCCAAGACTCAACAGGGAGGACATTAGCTAAAATACCCAACAAAGGGGAGATAGAACCTGTAGAGACCATATCTGGTGGATAGACATTGCCCCTGGTTGAGGGATCGGGTCATCCACCCACCTTAAAAATACTAATCCAGAATTCCTCTTGTGAAAAGGAAATTCAGTGAAAAGGAAATTCAGGGACAAAGAGTGGAGTAGAGACTGAAGGAAAGGGCATCCAGAGAGTGTCCATCTAGGGATCTATCCAATCTGCAGACAACAAACCCTGACACTACTGCTGATGCCAAGAAGAGCTTGCTGAGAGGGGCCTGGTATAGCTGTCCCCTGAGAGGACATACCAGAGCCTGACCAATACAGATGCAGATGCATGCAGCCAAACATCGGACTGAGCTCAGGGATCCCAATGGAGGAGTTAGAGCAAGGACTGAAGGAGCTGCAGGGGTTTGCAACTCCATAGGAAGAACAACAGTAGCAACCAACCAGACCCCTAAAAGCTCCCAGGGACTTAACCACCAACCAAAGTGTACATACGGGAGGACCAGCTGGATATGTAGCATAGGATGGCCTTATCAGGTATCACTGGGAGGGTAGTCCCTCAGTCCGATTAAGGCTGGGTAATCCAGGGAAGGAGAATGCTAGGGTGTTGAGGCAGGAGTGGGAGGAAGGGTTGGGGAGTAATGTCATAGGGGCAGGAGGAAGGGGATAAGAGGTTCGTGGAGGAGAAACTTGGAAAGGGGATAACATTTGAAATGTAAATAAATAAAATAACCAATAAAAAATGAAAAAAAGTGAAGTAGAAAATGATCCACACCACCAAGCGTAGGAAACACGGAAATTCTGAGGAGTACAAGTAATTTTTATTTGATAGAAATAATCTCTCAAGAGTATTTTCCCTGAGACTTGATAGGTGAGATATATTTAAAGATACTCGGTCGTATAGTTCTGGTTTTCTTCTTGCTACACGCTTGCATTTTGCTGCCTAGCATGTTGCTTTACAAATGTCTCTGGATGCAAGGCCACAAAAATATCTAAATCGTAGACTTCTTGTTGCTTTCCACTTATGTCTATCCAGTGTGTGAGTCATTATCATAATGTAAGTTTGACTTTCTTTAAAGCATATCCGTTCCTTCTCTCAGCTTTGGGAAGTATCACTGAGCACCCTGAGTTTTCGATTTCTGATGAAAACCGAGACTGTATACATCTAAGGATCAGATGTGTCAGGATTATCAAGGTTCTTTACAAACTGTAAAACATCATACGACTGTGAGCACTTATAATCAGAACAGTAAAGTCCCAGGCAAACCGAGTAACTCATTTCATAAAGTGCTGGATGACTGAGTTTTAAAGCTTTAGGCTCTTAATACGCTATTTAACACTCGGAAAACATAAAGTTGAGAAAGGGAGAAAAGTAAGGAAAGGACTTCGGCTTCTTGAAAGGGGACCTGAATGCCCATTAAAATGCATCAAGCCGAGGACATAAAACCAATGGAAAGAAGCGATTTACTTTTACTGCTGGGGCAGGAGTCATGCAACTATTTTTACTAACTACAGCTGCTCCCAAGTCTATCGGAGCACCTAAAATATTTATGATCGCCGAGCCTGTGTGAGACGCTGTCTGTCGTGAGCAGAAAAGCTAACCTGTGTCGGAATGAGTTTATAGTCATTTTCTTGTCTGGTAAGTAATGTAGTACAAATGGAGAGCGGGTAAGCAAAATCTTCATATAGCGCATCAAGTAAAGAAAAATGTGGAAGCCATGGCCCAGTGCCAGGAGCAAGAGCTGTGCCAAGTTGGCACTCTGCCTACCTAGACTTGGGGATTACCCTGTAGTATATTAAAGTATCAGCTTTTTAATTTACCGTGTTATTTTCCAGATGTTTTCGGTAGAAAGGGACTTCTCAGCAAACACTTGAGTGCTTGTCAGAGAATTACACTTTTAATATTACATTACACATTATTTTAATTAATGACAGGAAGAAGTTGCTGGAAGACAATTTTAGTCACACAAGAAAAGAATGTTAATATTTTATGAAGGGAGGAAATTATCTTCAACACTGATGAATTGGATGCGAGGAGGTAATAATCAGGAGAATGTTGCAAGGGAAAAAAATGAGCAGGTTGTAGCGCTACTTAATATTACACACTGATTTTTATTTTTCAGAAAGTAATCAGAAGGACAACTCACACCCAGGCTGCATTATGTACTATTAACAAAAGTATGTGCAATCAGTATGCCATATTATAAAAGGTCAATGAATATCAGTTTGTTTGAATTTAGAAGGAGATTTTTAGATATTGGATAGTGAGACCCTTAAATCCTATGCTCTAGTCTGGGAGAAGCTGTATTAATGCCACCAGTGCCATTTACTGAACACTCCCTGTATGTCAAGTGCCCTGTTAAGCATCATATACAGATAAACTTAAAGAGCCTGCATGCTACTGCTCATTAAAGACAGATTCCAATCATTTAAATCATTCCAAGCACTAAGGAAATGAGTGGTCAAGCCATTCCATAGGCTTACTTTAAAGCCACTCAATATTTAGCTTCCTAAGCCTTTCATGGTAAAATTTTACAAAGTATGATTTCTCCACTTTTCAAACAACTTGGTTGCTGTGGGAATATTATGAGGGGTGTCCAGTTTTAAAATGCTGAGTTCTTTAATTTTTCTGCTTGCCTTTATTAGTTCCTGAATCTGCCACTCCTACCCAGTACTAGGCATCATGATCAACTTCCCTTCAGTATATTTATTGAACCCACGCTTAATTCTCACTTAGAACAGCTAACATCCAGCAATTCACAGGTACTGGATTTTGCAATATGTTAACTTCTGCTGACTTCTCTGATCATGCCACCACAGTGGTCATTTCTCTGTCAATGTCTTCGATAGTGTAACAGAACTGCCTCCAGTGAACCTTGAAGGTCGAGAACCTTGGCATGAATTTGTAAATGATGTGGCTCTTGAGGGGGTAGTATTAGTAATTAGGTGAATTTTAGAAGATTATTTCTTTTTGTACTAAGTAAGTACAAAAACGAGACCTGTAACGTCATCTTCATGTATTTCTATTCATATATAATTTCTGACACAAGAGAAAAAATAAGAGTTATAACCAACATACATGTCAGTGAGAACTCTCCTTATCAGTAGAACTTATTGTGCACAGACATAAAAAACAGTCTTCATTTGTTTTGGACACAGAAAAAAAAATAAAAACTGTGGTTATACCTCAGTGCCATAGTAACAATAATATCATTGTTTTCAAGTTTCACATTTCCAATAATGACAACCCATGTGAGCTTTGTTTCAGGTAACATCACGGGGTAGATCATGGACATGATCCTAACCTAGGTCAATGTGAACTGGATGCTTTGAGTGTACACAAAGACTCATATATGTGTCTTGCCCTCATTCACACACACAGGCTCCACCAGCACTAACACCCCAGCTTGTATTAACAGCACCCCTTCCCCAGCACAGCATCTCACTACTCAAGAACCAGCACTGGATTTTATATCACTTTTCTTATCTTAATTACTTTGCCCTTTAGCATGAACTTCTATTCTTTTAAAAATAATTATCTCAGCATTTGGAAAGAACAGCACAGAGTATACTTTATGGTTTAAGAGATTTATAAGCAATAAAAGTTTGCTTTTAAAACTCAATGAACAAAGGGTAATTTCTGTACTTTTCAATTAAAATCTGAAGTTCGGAACACTAAGTGATTCTACCCAAAGTCAAGACACAGAAATTCTCAGATGTAACAATTAAAATTTTAAGAAAATCACTCTACGCATTAGGTATGTATATAAACAGAAAGCCAAAGAACAGGATTTGAATTCAGGTTTTGGACACTTCATCCAGTTATCTTTAGATAGCATGACATGAATTACAAATTATAAATAAGAAGAGGGGAAGTGACACATGAAAATAAACACAAACATAAAAGACTTTCTGTTCGTATTTAAATATGAATGGATCTACTTTTGCAGATAAAATACTATTGAAAATTTACTTCTACAACTAAAAATCATCATGTGCATCTCAAATTTTCTGTAGACTCCTTACAACGTGGTCATTTCCTGTTCTTTCATTATTTCCAAGTAGTTGCCTCACATTTGTACAGACAAATCACAAATCCACTGAGAAATGCTGATGCTCACTCTCTTTTAAAGGGGTATTTATATTTGAATACACTTTTGTCAATGTGCAGTGTGTGTGTGTGTGCGTGTGCTTGTGCGTGTGCATGTGTGTGTACATATAGGCATTCATGAATATCACTCCACCTTGGGGTTTCTTTCTTGGGCATCACTCATCTTGCTTTGTGAGGTGAGGCCAATCAAGTAATTAGCTCAACAAGCAGTCTAAACAGGCTGGCCAGTTAGCCCAGGCATCCACCTGTCCCTCCCTCCCCATTGCTGAGATTGCAAGCATGCGCCCCATGTGTACTTCCTTTTTTAATGAGTTATGGGGCTTAAACCCATGCCCTCATGCTTGCACAGTGAGCATTTTACCAACTGAGCCATCTCCTGGGTGTCTTGTTATTCAATTTTAACTCCCCTCAAATCATTAGTTTTCAAGTTCCAGCATAGCATTGCTCCAACGATTACAACTCCATCTAGGATCAGTTCAAGCAATTCAAAGAACCTCTCAGAGACAACTTTTTTTTTTATTTGTGTGTTTGTTTGTGTTTAGGTTTTTTTTTCTGGAATGGCATTTCATATTAACTCAAAAATGTGTAAAGTTATTCAAGACAAGAGAACCTTTTCTCATTTAATAGGAAATTGTTCTTGAAGAGACTGGACTATTTCTTTAACAAAAAAAATCTACTCCACTTCTGAGGACAGAGCCTGCAACAATTTAAAGAAAGCTATTTGCCAAGGATTGCTAGCCTTTGGGAGATGCCCTAGTGAAACATGCACTATCTGCTCTTCCTTTTCTCTCTTTTCTAAACCTGTCTTGGCCACAGTCCAAATATGGCACCAAACATTTAGAAACAAATGATAAAAAAAAGATAACAGTGCATTAATTGCCAGTTGATGAGAAGCAAGTGTCTCTCAATCATAGCAGCTAATTACTGCATAGTTTATATACCAAAAATATGGAATGGCTTAACTGGTAGTTATGGCCAGAGTCTCATAGGAGATTTTAGTCAAAGTTGTTTAAGGCTTCCTTAATCACAGAATACCACTGGAAAATCTGCCCCAAGCACACATATGTTGCTATCTGCAAGCCTTAACTCTTTTCTCTCTGTTGAATGGATATTTCCATTGTTCCAGTCATAGAGCAACATTACTTTACAGTTGATATCTTAAGAGCACAAGATTCTCAGATTGACTGAAAAAGTTTTCACTTGACCAGCAATGGAAGCATATTCCCCTTGCTTCAGATCCTCACCAATATAAGCTATCACTTGTGCCATTGTGACAAGTGTAAGATGGAGATGTTTTGATATGCTTCTTCCTGATGGCTGAGGATGGTGAACATTTCTTTAAGTGTTTCTCAGCCATTTGAGTTTCCTCTATTGATAAGTCTCTGTTTAGATCTGTCTCACATTTTTTATTGGATTATTCTTCTTGTTATCTAATTTCTTGAGTTTCTTATGTATTTTAGATATTAGACTTCTTTCAGATTCGGAGTCAGTGAAAATCATCTCCCACTCCCTAGACTGCTGTTTTGTCCTATTGATGGTGTTCTTACAGAACCTTTTCTGTTTCATGCGGTCCCATTTATTCATTGTTGAATTAAGTATCTGTGCTATTGGTGTTCTGAACAGAAAACTGTCTCCTGCGCCAATGTTTTTAAGACAATTCTACACTCTTTTTTTTTCTATCAGGTTCAGTTTATCTGATTTTATGTTGAGGTCTTTGATCCACTTGGATTTGAATTTCGTACAGGGTAATAAATATGCATCTATTTCTATTCTTCTATATGCACCCATTCCATTTGACTAGCATTGTTTATGGAAGGTTCTTTCTTTTTTATTGTATATTTTTTATCAAAATCATATGCTAATAATGTCTTTGGATTTATGTCTGGGTCTTCAGTTTGATTCCATTGATCAATATGTCTCATTTTATTTCAATACCATGTGATTTTTATTATTAGAGCTCTGTGGTACATCTTGACAGCAAAGATGGTGATGCCAGCAGGTTCTTTTATTGTTACGAATTGTTTTAGCTATATTGGGTTTGTTTTTTTGTTTGTTTCCATATGAAGTTAATATGGCAGTTCCTCAGTAAATTGGGAATCTGTATACCTCCAGACCCAGATATACCACTCTTTGACACATACCTGAATGACATTCTATCTTGTCATAAGGACACTTGCTCAACTGTATTCATAGCAGCTTTGTTCATAATAGCCAGAAAATGGAAATGACCTAGATGTCCTTCAGTGAACAGATAAAGAAAGCATGGAACATTTACACAATAAAGTATTACTCAGTGGTTTAAAAAAAAGGCATTGTGAAATATGCAGATAAATGGATAGAACTAGAAAAAATTCATCCTGAGTGAAGTAACCCAGACCCAGAAAGATAAAATATGATGTGTATTCACTTATAAGTAGAATTTAGCTGTTAAATTAGTAACAATCAAGCTCCAATTCAGAGACCCAAAGAGGTTACATCAGGTAGAGGAGGGCTTTGTGGGGCATTTTGCAATGATCACCCTGAAAGGGGAAAAGGAATAGATTTTGCAGTGAGGAGGACTGGGGATTGTTGGTGAAGGGAGTGAGAGGGATCAGATAGGGGGTGGAATGAGTGAGTGCAGAGAGAGATGGATACAACTGAGAGGCATTGGGAAGCAGCTAGGAAACCTAGTGCATGGAAATTTCCTTGAATCCATGAAGATGAACTTAATGAGGTCTCCTAGAAATAGAGAGTGCAGAACCTCAACTGGCCACCTTTTATAGCCAGGCAAGGCTTCCAGTGGTGGGCATTCTAAATTATTTGATGAAGGTGGGGAGAGGAGTCCCATGGAGATCTCTAAACAACACTGATGCTGATGCTAAGACAGAGGGATGCTCTCTGAAACCTGAGAGAAGATCTGTATCCATCAGGACAATATTGACACAGCTTATTGAACATAGAGAAGTTGAGTGGGTACCTGCAATAAGCCTTTACCTAGTTCTAGTCTCTTTGGAGTGGAGAGGTGGCCTGAAGGCGATAGAAAGAGAAACCTAGACACCACCTAAGCCACAAAACTCTCAACCTCTAATATTTCCTGCCTGCAAGATAGGCTGAGACAATAGTAGCCCAGAACTTGTGGGACTGGCCAAACAATCTTTGGTTTAATTTGAGGCCTACACTATGATAGGGAGCCCATGACCTCTGCTGCTTGGATGGCCTGGAATCTAAGTCTGGATAACCCTGAGACCTAAGGTAGAACCAAGCATAGAGGGGAAAAAAACTTTTAAAAAATAGTCAATGAAAATACTTCCTAATGATAGTCTTCTATACTCATAGATTGGTACCTTGTCCAGTTTTCATCAGGGAGATTTCTGGAAGTAGATGGGAACTGATTCAGAGAACCATAGGCAGACATTATGCACAATGAATGTCAAAATCATAGGTACCCAACAGATTCTTTCCCTTGGAGCTAAGGTAATACTGTAGAAGGGGGGCTGGCATGATTGTAGGGATCAGAGAGGATAGAAGGCTCCAGGAGAGCATGGCCCATTGAATCAGCTCAGTAGGGTGTATGATGTCTTACAGAGCCTGAAGTACAGGTCCTGCAAAGGTCTGTACCAAGTCCTCTGTGTGTATATTATGACTATTAGCTTGGTGTTTTGATGAGTCTCCGAACAGTGGGAACAGGTGTTTTACTGCTCTTAGGACTCTATTCTTCCTCTTATATAGCCTTGATAAGATCTGTGCTTTGTCATACTGTATCTTGTCTTTTCACGTTATGTTGTTTTCTCTGGAGGTCTGTATTTTTCTAGCAACAAACAGAAGAGGAGAGGTAGTAGGGAGTAGTGGAGGGAGCAATCGGGATGTATTGTGTGAGTGCAGAATCTATTTTCAATTTAAAAAAAAAAGCACAGGATTCAAAAGCAACAGAGAGAAAGGATGAAAACAAGAGTCCCCGTCAGAGAGCTTGCATCTTATAGGACCTACTCTTTATGTCTAATATCATCAGTACTTGTATATGCTGTCATAGATGGAACAGTACAGTATAAATCTTCAAGGGCCATCAGAAGACTGTGAGAACTGCCAGGAGTAATTAGAGGTTCATCTTGCTGTCTAGATCTCATGTTCTAGTGCTTTGGTTCTAACCCCTACACATGATAAATACATGTATATGTAAATATCCCCTAATGAGCTGTGAGTGAGAAGAGGTTCCTGGTATGGTTCCATGAGTACAATCACTCACATGTGGCCTTTCAGGCCTGTGAGAACAAAAGGAAAAGGTATCCCTGTACCCAAGATACTCTGCTGCATTAGCGATAAAGAATTCCTACAGACTTCCAAGCATGTAAGTGTCCTTGATAGGGTCTCAAATCCACCTCACATCAATCTCTCCTATTTCACTGAAACTATCATATATTTATTTGTAGCTTGGAAGTTTTCCCAGCCTGCTTTTTCAATGTAACTTGTATCTTGTAGATGGTTCTTCTGACTTTGTATCTACCCAATTTAGTCCAAAATGGGCTTTTATTAAGTTATAGTTCTTTTAAGCACCTTGCTGATGTTCTATGAATTTTTTGACATCTCCTTTATTAGGTTAAAACCCCTCACATCCACAGATAGCTCAATGAAAATTCCTCCTCTTTACAGACTGCTGGTGTTGGAAAGGACAGTGCCCTTAAACTTCCTAGAAGCTCTGTCTTACTTAGGTGATACTCACACAACCTCTAGTCCTTGGGAAGACTTTTGGTCTGACCTAAGAGTGCTCTGGGATAGAATCTTTGATCTTCTAGGTCTTAACAAAGATTTTGTAGTCATGCCTTCAGGTCATATTTTGTTCTCCATAAAGACTGGGAAAAATTTAAAACCTTTATGGCTTGGTTTCTTTGATTTAACTGTCTTTTCTTTATTATATCACACACTCTCTCTACTCTTAATTTTCTTTCCATCTCCCAAGAACTAAGCAAATAGTACATGCAGCATCCTGTTTGGTAGATAGAATGCTTTTTGAGTTAAGTACAGAATCTACATTCCCTACAACAGAATTCTGTAATAAACAATACAAGAAATTCCTTGTTAGGCTTCTGATGGTGTTTATCTCATGTTCTGAAAGAGCTTACTTGCTGCTCTATTAGAGACTATTTTGCTTCCAATAACATCTCCAAGAGACAAGAATTTAGTGATTTTCATCTCAAATTCCACCTCAATTTCGAATGGTGCTTTCATATTTAGGGTTTATTATTACAGCTATATCTAATACCTATTGCTATAACAAATTATTTCCAAAATGATTATAACATTTTGTATTTTTAGATACTTTAAGAGTCAAATATTTTATTGTATCACAGTTTCTGTTACTGAAGAATCACCAAGCATCTTAGCTGTGTGATTCTGGCTCAGGATTGCTCACAAGTTTGCAGTTAAATTTTTTGGCCCTGTTGCAACCAGAGAATTGATTTCTAAGCTTACTTGTATGGCTGTTGGCAGGCCATAGTTCCTTCATGACTCTTGGCTTAAAGCCTTTTTTCCTTACCATATGGCTTCTCCTAGGGCTACACAACACTGAAATTTGATCAAGGAGAGAGGGAATATGAAGGAGACAGTGTTAAAAGCAAAAGTTGAGGCCTTGGATGTGATAGTTTCATTTATAATGAATGCTATTGATTACAGAAACCTCCAATACAATGTAGATGATAGATGTGTGTCAAAACTAACTGTTGTGCTAATTAGGTACACTGGAAACTGGTTACCAGTTTCCAGCAATAGGCAGATCTTAGTCAAGGAAACTTATGGAATGATATGAGTAGTAGCTGTATAGAATAGACAGTGAAATTCAAAAAAAATAAATTAAGTGTTTATCGCCTTTTAGTTAGATCCCAAGTCACAGTTTAGTACATACACAAAGCAGGCTCACTTAGTTTTATTAGAACACTGAAACCATGTCAACTCACTGAGTAGAATCCCAACTTCATTGAATATTTAAGATTTAATTCTCAGAAAAATTTATCATGAGAATCCTATTTTATCGTAAGTTTTGAACCTGTTACCAAGCTTCAGGCAACACATAGGATTTTGTCATTACTAAGTATCAGTCATCCTCACTGTGATTCTAATACTTAGTAAACTGTCAAAGATCATCAATTCTCTTCTTATAGATGAAACCACTGATGTACTTTGCTTGATATTAAGTGTCCCTTCCTTTTTCTCATGCATTTGTATAACACATATTTGTAATGCACATGTATAACAGGAGAGACGCTATTAGCCAATTGATAGTGTTTTGTTTTAAAAGATAGAATGATATGTGGCAAGATGGAGGAGAGTGAAGAAAATGTGCCCTTGGGACATTTATCTACATTTAAAATCCAGAGAACTCTCGAGATTATTTTGTGTAAGCTATTGTCTCAGTCATAGACTGTAACATACTCTTAAATATAATTAAACTCTAACAGGCAATGTGGACATGTTAATAATGTGAATTAATCAAAAAACTTTTAAAAACAGTTTTTAAATGCACCCACCCCCCAAAAAAACCCACTATGGTCACTTTCTGAACTAGATTCTTTGGTTAACACACCATTGAGCACCACCTCTCTGATGGGCAAGTTTCATAGAACTTACTATATTTGAACAGATTTAAACCATAAAATAACTCAGCAACCTTCTCTACATCACAGTTCCCATCTTCAATTATACTGACCATTGTCACCATAATTTCTTTTCTTCTCTCCCAACTTCCCCCTTTCTCTTTTTCCAGTCATATAGCCTAGAATTCAAGTCTGCTTTTGAAGTAATGGAAGTGTAGTCCTCAAGACTGTTGTATTGCTAGGGATTTCAGCCATCATCAGTACTGAATAGGTAGGTCTATGAACTTGTCAGATATCAAGTTTAATTTTAATCCTTTGAAATAATTAAGAAATTACATGAATGGCTACATTCTACAGAAGCTGTATATTTCCATCAAGAGGACAAAGGGTATCTGAGAAAGGCTGAAGAATTTTTTGACATGTAGGTTGGTTTAATGACACATAATTCAGACGAGACAAAGCTGAGTTTGAATATATTTCTCATGTCAAAATTATTAAGCACCATTCACTTTGAAAGTGATTTTTCTGAGATGGTTACTTTCTTGTCAAATTTTCATCTCTTTTCTTGCCTTAAAAACAAAGACTCTGGGACAGTACTGATGGCTTGATATTGCAACACATATTGAGAGTGGCTCCTGATGTCTCATTCATAGGATATTATAATTATCTGGCACATAAGCATATGCATTTAAGTGTCACCGAGGAAGTCTCAATGGGTGCAATTAATAGAAAAATTATTCCACTTTAGTAAGAACATATTTCTTCCAACAGAGCATATTCTTTTCTGATTAATAATTTTCTCTGAGAAAAAAATATTTTCTAATCATAGGTTTTTACCCTTGTTTGTTCAATGCCAAACAAAGCAGGACTGAACTCAGGCTTTATTATACTGAACAACTGTGAATGGTAATAAGGAACCTTTTCCCTTGTAGGGTTGAGGAAGTTTTCAGTGTTGATAGCATATGGATCATTTTAACATGCTCAGTGTCTTCCATTTGTCAGTTGTCACAATCTTCATTTTTCTGCAGGTGTTGCTGTTGTTACTGCACAATAAGTGTGGTGATTCTCTTTGTCACTTGCTTGATTAAAGTAACAGAAAACATACAGTGAGAAGAAGATTCCAATGTGATTCGCTCATTAGCATAGCTTTCTTTTATTGAGCATTGTTCTTCCAGAAGCTTCACAAAGAATATTAGCCTGTGCATTCTCAGAGGTGATTTACAAAACTCATTAAAGATATGGAAATTATTTTAGAAACTATCTAAATTGAATTTAGAAGTGATGGCAAGTCCTGTGTATGATTTCAAATAGTAAACATATCCTGTGAACTAAAGCTTTTCAATAAACACAGAAATAGAAAATTGCATTTGTCTAGACAGGCACAGTTTTGATACTTCTCCACATAGACGTTAAGTTTTCATTTTAAAAATATGATCATCCTACTTGAAAAGGGGAAAATGGAGAATGTGGATAAATAGGCTTACATAGTGGGCCAATTCTATCATTTACTGGTTTTGAAACAGTAATTTCTTCTGAGCAAAACTGAGAGTCATCCTTTCAGCTGCACCTATGCATAGCTATTGCTCTAGAACATAAAGAGTAAAACAAAGTAGCTCAGCACATTCTATTTATATTTTTGCATTTTTGTCACTATGTCTTCTGCAACATTTGGTGTGGAAATCATCATTTGCATCTCATTATTTTGCATTTGTATTACTATAACTGAATAGTTTAGACTGGCTATCTCTACTTATAGAAGAGATCTGTTTAGCTAAATATTCCAGAGGTTCAAAGTCTAAGACTGAGCAATTCTACTGAGTCCCATGGGGACTTCATAGCAAATGGACCACAAGTATGCATATATGAAGGAGTGGTTACATCAAATTGGGAGTCAGAGAAGCTGTGATTCCATAAACCCTCAAAGGCCTGGGTTCTATTGACCTCTCAGTAAGCATCTTAAATCTCCTGCCATCCCAACATGGGAACACAAGAGGTCGAAGCCTGCAATACTGAACCTTAGAGGGACAACCACACCTAAACCCCAGTACTCATGAAACTATGATTTCCAAATGCTATGGTTGTGGATTTGAGCAACTATGTAAATTGTTCCTCAGACAAACACTCACAATTCTTCATCTTACTCATGCAATTACTGATCCCGTCTCTAATCCAAGTTTCTAGACAATCAGTAGGATCTAGGTTAGAGCTGACTTGTATTGAGGTTTGGGATGTTGCTATATGGAGTAATGCTAAATTCTATACTTGAAGGTTTAGGCCTATAAGTGACTTCTCATGTTTGCAGGCTTTTGTTGTTCAAACCTTGATTTAAAACTATAGGTTAAATAAAATTGACTCTAGCAAGTTACTGGAGGGATTAGAGGTTGGTAGGTTTGGGTCGATCAGGGTTCAAAGGAGAGCCATAAGGAAAGAAAAAGGTGAGGAGGAAGAGAAAGAAGCCATGGGCTAGGAATAAAAACAACATAGCCCTGAGGGCTGGGCAATTGGAGTTAAGTACAGCCCAGATGGAACAGTAAGTAATAACTTGAGATTATCAGTAGGAAATAGATTTTAATAGCATACAGAGTAGATATCTGCCCAGCTTTTGTGCTGATTAAGGCTTATTGAAAATATAAAGGTTGCATGTGTCTTTTATCTAGGAAATAATGATTAAAGGTGAGGTAGAAATCCTGAATTGAAATTAAAAATTTAGACCACACACTTGCCTGTGATCTTAGGCAGCATGATACTTAACACTTAGTCATAACAACATAACACATGGCATGCCTTTATTTTTCTATTGGTATTCATATTCATTTACTACATTGATATCAGTAGGACGGGGAGTGCCTCTGTACTAGATGCTGGTTTTATACACCTCTTTTTACACACAGCACCCAATAATTTAAAAAAATCAGCAAAGGTATTGCTGTGTGGAAAGAAATGTGGAAACAAACAAAAAGAACCAAAAAATTACAAAGTAATCTTTGTTTTCTCTGCGGAGATACTTGGGTAAGAATGCAGACTGTTGGAGTAGAATCAACCACTGTTTCTCAGAACTCTCTGTGACTCAATTTCTTGTTACTCCTTAAGCGTGTTGTCTGTCCCAGTGAAATCAGCAAACGCAAGATTAGCTATATTTAGACTAATTTTATGAAAGTGGGACAAATTGCCTTTTATTCATGTTATTTTACAATGTTCAATTTCATTGTAAGTAAAGCCATAAATTTTATTTTATTCAGTACAGTGTGTGTACACATTTAGTGAAATAATCCATATGAAAATACTTAATGCAATTAATATAATGATATGTTATTATCTATGTATGTGTATATATGTACATGAGAGAGAGAAAGAGAAAGGACACCAGTGTTTCTTTGACTTTTCTCAAATGTGAGCAATTCAGTGAAACAGATAAGCTAGCTAATCTTCCATCGTAAAAGATATATCAAATGGACCATCATTTTGAATAAATATAAATTTCTGCATACTCCCACTTTTTCTAAGATGTAGATACAATAAACCAAAAAAGTATTTCCTGCATGATAGACTAAAATATTACTGTCATCATTACATTGTTAATTTCTGCAGATAACTTACCATCAGAATATGAAAAAAGACCGATAGAAGCATATAATACATCTGTTTGAGAAGTCTCAAACAGACTACTTTACAGATCATAGTTCTAAAAATGCACAATACATCCTCTGCTAATTCCATAAAGTGCTAATTAACAAATACTTGGTAACATATTAACTCTTTAATCCTTGATTTTGAAGCCACTTATTTGATCATAAATTGTAAAAGAAAAATGTTTCGAATGAATTCAATGCATGTAATTGTGTTGAGCTAAAATAGAAACTATTTGTATTAATTATTTTATATTTTAAGCTGGAACCATTTCCTCTTTCTCTACATAAATACAATAAAATATAAATATTCCAGAAAATGTCACTAAAGCCCACCATAGAACTTCCTCCAGAGCAAAATAAGTCCCTTAATGGTATTTGCATTTCCAGCAACAATCATTGTAGCCAGATGATTCTGGTATGTTAAAACATGCTGACATGATCATAGAATACTTTAAAATTTATTTTCTTACAAATCTGTTATAACAGATTAATTTCTAAATCTTGATTTTGATGGTTCAGGCTTTTCCAAATAGATTCCCATGGATTTCCTTTCACATCTCAAACTATCAGCCTTAGTCAGAATCGATTAACTTTCTGAGCTGATTCTTGGAAGACAAAATGCAAAGTCATTGAATGAAAACAATTTCTTCCTTTCAAAAGCCTTACACACACACACACACACACACTTTTGAGACACACCCATGCTCAACTCTGAAAAGACCTATGGAAGTATGCACATGCTCCATCTTTCTTCCAGAACATGGTACTTGTTGAGCTAAAGAGAAAAGAGAACAGAGAAGTGAAGTGTGGATCCATGGATTCTCTACCTTTAAGCCTTTAATCAACTCCAAAAAAAGGCAAAGACTCGTGAGAAACTGAGTGTAAGTATTTATGGAGCAGAATACCATATCCATGCAGAACTGGACACAGGTCCCTGCCATAGATTAATTCCTTAATATAAAATGTTGTAGCATTTTAATTTAAATCTATGCACATTATCCTTCCACTCTTCAATTGTAGAGATCATCTAGATTACTTATACTACCAACACAATGTAAATGTGACATAAATCATAAATATCATTCAGGGAATAATGACAAGAAACCAAGTCTATGCTTCAGTACATTGCTTTTACGTGCACAATTGGTTGGTTCTACACAGGCAGAAATACCAGAAATGAGAAAGGACTAGTTGAGAGGTGGGTGTGAGAGGAGGGCAGAAGGGGGGGGACTTTAACACTAGGTCAAACTTGAAGGTTTGCAATATCACTTTGAACATTGCTGAGTACACAGAGAACATTCACTGAAGATATGATAGTCCTTACCTTGCCTTATGATTATATATATATATATGATTCTGTGCTTAGAAAGTGCTTCCCTTAAGTCAAGTTCTATTAAACCATCTGTGTGGTCAGAGAGCTCAGTTACAACGCTTTCTCAGCACTTTTTCAAGACACTGAACTTCATAAAAGTCTTAGTAACAACATTTCATAGACAATGCCTTTGATAATAATGACGTTAACAATGCCAATGAGGACCCTGTGTTCGGCATGCATATTGGGTTGTACTATTTTAAGCACACTGTAGTGTAATTTTATGTAATTTTACAAAAAAAAATCCCCTAAAATATGGTTCCATATTTTCAAGACAGCTTGACTGCAAATGCCTCTCCGGCAAACTTTCTTGATATATTTTGTTCCTTTACTCAAAAGCTGCAATTAGGTGATTCGTGTCTGGTGGCCATGGAGAGGACGGTGTTATGCATTTCTTTCCTGACTGCAGTTACTCTACATGACCTTGTCAAACATTTGTTCTGTGGTTTGTTGATGAGTTGATCTCAGAGGAGACAATGAAACAACAAACATAAAAATTGTCACAGAGTTTACAGGATTGCTTCTCCTGGTAGTGAACCATGAAAGTTGAATATCAACATTTGAAATTTCTACAAGTACTTTGAACAACAACAATAATAATAATAATTAAAAATAACAATTCCGAGACTCAGAAAGTTGGTAATTAGTCATTAAGCATTTATTTAAGGAAATATATCTATCTCTGCTTTTTCAGTATATTTAGATATAAACTTCCAATTGGAGGGACATTGGTTAGTATTACATCTTATGATTCACTTAAGCTTAATACTTAGTTCATGGCTTAAGTAATAATTTACACTCATTCTTACCTGGTAATATGGCTAGCATTGTAATTTCTCCTTGAAATTAACATCTCTTTAAACGATAAATTGACAGGAAGTAAGGAATCCTACTTAAAGAATAAAGGCCAATAAATACTTAAATACAAATTTATTTTAGTGGAATATAAAAATACTTATTTGGCAAAAGATGAACATCCCAAGCATACCCCAATAATATTTTCTATTTATAGAATAATTATATTTATAGAATAATAATAATATTTATAGAATTTACTCAAACATATGTTGTCCTCCAAAAACAAATGCTATACTAATTTCTAAAGCAATACTTACATTTTTTGAGTGATGAGGTAAGATACTCTGGCAATTCTTTATATATACATTATTTGAATTTATCCTGTGTTAAACTAATCACTTCATAATTTGTTAATATTAACTGTGCTAAATGCATTGATGTTAATTGTATTCTGTTACATTGTTTATGAGATTACTATAATCTTTTGAGTGTTATATTATACTCTCTTCATAAGACAAACCAAAAGAACTTAAATGCTGACCCAAGTAAACAGACATAATGTTTACTTTGCAATCCATAGTATATATGAAGATTTTATAGTTTATATCATGGAAAATGCTACTTGAAATAGAAAGTATATTATGTTGCTTTTGTTAAAGATAATGAGCTCAAATCTCAAATTCCTAATGCCAATAACACTGTAATTACATTTTTCATATACATTTAAAATGCTGTTCTATTTGTAGCAGAGTTTTTCTATAGGTAATGTTGCTTTCCACTGGACAAATATCTACTAGTGACATTATAAACTTAACTGTGTATATTATGAAGCAATTATGTGAGGCTAGTTTCTTTAAACAGTCCTTGGCTTTTAGATAGTTTCATTACATAGCCAACTGGCCTTAAACGTGGTATCATCTAGCTCCCCATCTGCCCCCTACAACTGCTATGAATGTTTTACTCCCTCTAGCTTTCTGGTGAAAGTTTACAACAGCTGCTTGGGCTGTCTTTCTAAAAGCAGGCTTGAGATAAGCATCATTCTTCATACTCCAGAGAGGGAAGACGCTACTGAAGAGGGAAGATTAGGCTGAGCTCTTACTCACCAGAATCCTGTGAACCTGGTTCAGAAACGCAAAGCGGCAGATACCACCCAGAGTTTGTACACAGAAGGGGAACAGTGACAGAAAGCATGAACCAGATGTCTAGCTACCTAGTTCCGTCGGGTGAGGGCAGACAGCTATCCTTCTATGCTTTGAGCTAGCTCTTTGTATTTATTGATTTTGCAGTTAATATACCAAGGCAGAAGATGTTGCTTTGAAAGCTTCCTTGAACATCTAGGTATAATACTGAATTCAGCAGGAAGCTGCCACAGTACGCTGGGCCTCATCAAGGTGAAGGAGCATCATTTATCAATATATAAGTGCGGAAGCAAAGATGGGAAGTTTCAAGGAAAGGTATTTATCATGAGATATTGTTCTATTAAGCTGGCTTTATTTTGGTTACTTCGGGTGATTGATGTACAATGCATGTAATCATTTTGTCGAAAGGCTGTGCGCCTGGCACAGTGTCAGCTGTTCGCTGTACCGTTATTTAACAGCTGCATTCTGATTGAGTCCTAAACAAGACACTTCCGAGCCCCTGTTAATCACAAGTAGGCAATCCAAAGGCAAAAGTGAAGGCAGGAGGGTGACAAAAGTACTTGATAGACTTTTAAAGTGTCAAGAGAAAGGGGCCAAATCACATTAAATACAGCTTATTGTCAAATAAAAGGCAAAAAAATCACATACGGCAATAATTGGAAAATCATAACTCTTTGCTCTGCAACTTTGCCTACAATTGACTTTTATGATCCTCTCCCTCAAGGAAGATAATTAATCTCGGGAAATTGTTGATGGCTTTCAAATTAAAATTTCACTGAAAAAACTGAATAATAGATTCCACATAATTTTTAACAAGCTACTTTGACTTTGGACCTTATGCAGACTGAATTTCCTTGATTTTCTGACATTTAGAGGGAAAGAAACCTAAAAAAAACAAAACAAAACATTCTTCCCTTTGACACTAGGGTAAGTGCAAAGAGCAAAGTGTCTCATTTTTTCACTGTGTTTGTTTTAGCTATTTAATTTCTCCCCTTTAATAATGATAAGCTGTGACTTGCTTGACTAATAAAAGATATGAAGATTATGAGACTCATTCCCTCTTGCATAACTACATAAAGAAGAGTAGCAAGCATGCAGAGATCATTAGCTAATGAAGAAAGTACTTTCCAAGGGGGATACATTTTCCCTGAGGCTGTGGCTTAATCCTTTAGCATCCTTTGGCTTTCAGCCCTTCTCTGAAACATAGAGTCTAGTCTAAGGTCAGGCAAAAAGAAGCTAGCCTTCAGCATAAAAGCTTAAGAGCACCAACACTCAGTCTTTAAAATAAATAATACTCTAACCTGTCAGAAAAATGAAAATTACTGTTAAAAAGTCAAAATTAACCCAAAATCCAAAGACATTAAATTCAGAACCAATGGCACTGAATTCTCCTTTTGCCTCAGGTGATTTACACAACAAATTGTGCAGTAAATTCACAGATGAGACATAAGTTTTGAGATTACCACTTAGCTAAACACACACACAAACCCACATGCATGTATGTACACATGTGTATGTACAGAACATGATCAATAGTTCAGAGCCTCCCAACATTCCCTCCCAATCATTTTGCTTCTTCATAGGTTACCAAAACGCTTCTCCCTACCGCCATACCTTGTGTTTTAGTCATTCTCTAAGTTACATGAATGAAATACTGTGGTATAATTCCAAACAATCCTCTCTTGTTTCAAGTCATGTTTATTAAATTCGTCTCTATTTTAGGGTTATTGAGGGATTATTCTCATTGCTCTATGACAGTCTCCAAGATGGGAAGAACATACTTATTCATTTCTTTATCAGTGAGTAATGTTTTGAGCTACTGCAAAAAAGAAAATTAAGCAAGTCATGAGGAGCGTCTATTTTAACATGATGACAAGCAAAAAAGCAACGAGATGAAGCAAACTAAATGGAAACATGGTTACGGGCACTTCAGTTTTTAAAAAGCGCTTTTTTCTATCTCACGGCTTCATTTGGGAATTTCCATTACCAGACTTTAAGGCTGTCTTAGTGATATTACTAACAATCATTTTCCCCCTACCTCTATAGTGCACTCATAACTCAGAACACAGGATCTGAATCTAAATAATTTTCCCTCTTAATCATTTATATCCCCTTTTATTGAAAATAACTTTGTTTCTTATGTAATATATCCTGATTCTGTATTCCCCTCTCCATCCTCCTCCCAATTCTCCTCACCTCACCTCCATTCCACATCCATGCCCTTTCTGTCTGCCATTAGAAAACAAATAGGCTTCTAAGGGATAATAATAAAATTAAATTGAAAATATAATAATATAAAACAAAAACTAACTCATCAGAGTAGGACTAAAAACAAACAAACAAAAAAAGAGCCCAAGAAACAATAACAACAAACACGTATAGATGCAGAGACTCATTCATTCATTCACTCAGGAAACTCACAAAAATCGCTAAGCTGGAAGCTAATACAAAGGGCACGTAGAATAAAAAGAGAGAGAAAAATGTAAAAGTATTGTAACTATAGGATTTTCCACCCATGCCTGTGTTCCCCGAAGTAATGACCCTGAGACTTCCTATATATGAATAAGTGCCTAGGCCAATAATAGCTTTGGCTCATTTCCACTAGCTCAAAATTCAATGATCTCATTTAAACTAGTCTTCTGTCACATTGCTAGCTAACCTCTTCTTCAGTGTCATGTGACATACTTCCTTGGAGTTTGGGGTAAATCTTCCCATGCCTGACTCTATCCCAGTAATCTGTTCTCTGTACCAAAATTTCCATCTCCCTAATTCCTACCTAAGCTAATAGGCCAACAGCATTTTTCTGACAGGTCATACTTCCATATATTGCACAAGAGATTCTCTCTTATATTTCCCTTCTTTTAGTCCAATAAATGGCTCTTTCTCTTATTATAATAAAAATTACAAAAACTTTCAGATTTATATGTATTTGACAACCTTGTAGAAAGTATTCATTATCTATTTTATCTTGTTGAGTTTAGAATTCTGTACCTAAATCAATATCTACCGTAGCTTGCATATCAACCTAAAACATATTAGACTCAAGAACATTTGTAAATTCAGAAATAACTTAAGCTTAATTGTGTCTTCAAAATCATCATAGATCTGAGAAGGAATAAATATTATGTGAGTATACAAGAAGTATAGGCTGGCAGCCTCTATAACTATAAAAATGACAGAGAAACTTGGCTACCTGGATAGTCCCCCAGAATTTCTCTGTAACATTGGAGCATCCATCTGTAGCCTTCTGGCAAGGAATAACTGATAGACTTTTTGTGAAGCAGAGAATTTTAAGGACCGCTTACCTAATCTTGGCAAATGTCAGTACTGGACTTTCCTGCATCTTGTTTGTCCAGTTTGGAAAACATACAGTCAGCAATTGAGGCAAGGGCAGTTTCTTGCTCAGTGTCTAGCTTTCCATTTTTTGAAGCAAAATCTGTATGGAGGTTGTTTGATGCTCATCCTCTTCTTTGAAGTAGAATGGGGGTGCTCCCAGGAAGAGACCTGTCACATTGTCAAAAGAGGTATTAATAATAGAACATCTGTATAATGCCATTTTCTGTAATTTCTGAGGTTTTGAAGACTATCTATCTATCTATCTATCTATCTATCTATCCATCTATCTATCTATCTATCTATCTATCTATCTATCTATCTATCTATCTATCTATCCATCTATTGTATATCTGAACATTTTCTATAATTAACTAAGCTAGTATCTATGTGACCAGGATTTTGATTGTCTGGCTATTAACTTGTATTTTTAAATTAACCTAAACAGTTTGTAATAGCAACTTTTAAAAAGACTAGAAAGTAACATTGCATTTTTAAGAATTATAAAGGGACAATATCATAAAAATAGCTGAAACATAGTAAGTTGTAACCAAATATAACCTTAATTTTAATCAACATACAAAGGGTAGATTCCATACTCTTTCCTTTATTCCTATTATTCCTATATTATTTTTACATGCCCCCATTTTTCAATTCTTTCCCCCTCTTTCTCCTTTAGAATAAGAAAGGATAGAGGGGAAAAAAACAAAAAGAATGCCCTGGGTCTAACCTCCTATTTTTTTTCCTGCCTGATTAATAAAACAAAAAAAGCCAACCCCTCTTTAATGATAACCAACAAAACCCATCTATCCTGTCTTGGAAATGGGGATGTTGCTCTCTTAAAATTGCTTCAGACTGATTTGGGATGTCATCTTCCTTTTGGCTCCCTAAAAATGGGATATTGGTCAGTCTTAAGAAAGCTAGCTGTAGCATTTGCTCTCTAGTCTCTGCATGATGAGAAATTTCAAGGCTTAACTGAAGTCCTGATTGGAAAAATCTGTGATGCTGGAGGATTTATCTAGCTGTTTAAAAATGTCCAGGATGCACATTTTTGAGGAAACAACAATGAGGCAGCCTGAGGTAGGACAACCTGGGCTATTTCAGCTACTTGTCTTGTCTTCTTTGGTGTATGGTCCTTTTGCTCTGCAAACATATAAGCTTTCAATAGTATTATACATTTCAGCATTAACATAAGTATGGAGTGTGCAGTGTGGATAATTCAGTTAAAGATGATTTTCTGCTCTCAGTTTGAGCAGGTAAGGCATCTGTCTTTCTTTATCAGTTAATTTAGATTTTATAACCAAACTGTAATATAACTTTTATCTTTGCCATTTGAAAGGATGGCATGATAAGTCCTGAGGATTTTGTAGCCAATAAGATTTATTGGCTGTACAGAGCTGTCATCCTGATTGGAGACATTTTCATGTCTCAGCCAGTCTCAGAGCTGTTCCCATGTAGAGGGATCAGCAATTTATGTTACCTATCTTGTTCTTCTTTGTTTCTTCCTTCATCAATGCAGCCTAGATCTTCAGGTATCTCCCCCTGTCTAATTTTATCAATTTGGAAGGAGTACACAGCTTTTCTTTTCCTGTAGAAACAAATACAAAGCCCCTCCCCCAATATAACACTTCCCTTTATTTTGCAGGCAGGACATCCTTAATATAAACAGGTTTATTTAGTTCAGCAGTTTTTACATAATCCAGTGTCTCTCAGCAGCTATGTTATCTGTTTATTTCATATTTTTAAAATTACAAGTCAATAAAGCATTGCTTAATATATCTTTTGAAAATTTCATATCTCCATTCTGCTCTTATAAATATTTCCTACAAGATTTTAAGATATATCTGTAGCATTTTCTATGCCATAATGTCTAAAAAATCCTGTCGTATTTTAGTGGATACATATGTCAAAGCATCATCAGCTGTACTCTATAAAGGCATTTCCAAGACAGTCATTATCTCTAATAAATGTGCAATCTCAGAAACAGCCTTTTTAAGAACGTAAGGCAAAAGCATATTGACATCCCAAGTATCAATCAAATGTATGATTCATTAACATATGTACACACTTTAATTCTTCAAACTCTACTAAATGTATCACATACTCTATGCTATGATATTACTCTAAGGAAGCATTGTGAATCAGCATCTGAATTCTTAAATCAGAATATTGCCATTTGGGTTGCCATTCTGATTTTTTCAAGCTGTTTTGGGTTTTTCTCATCTGGAACTATCTTTTGTTGCTGTCATTGTAGGTTCCAGACTAGATTCTTTTGAAGATGCTTTACACTGATTTACGAATTCTCTAACCTCATAACCTAGGATTCCATCTTTCGGTCCTCTCCTTATCAAAGTCCATCTTATTCTGATATTTCTTTTTTCAGTTAATATATATTATCTTTATATATTATATTATACAAATATATACAATAATGATCATGTTAAAAATAAATAACCTTACCACTTTTGTCCTGCAAAAACAAAGATCATTATTTTATAATTTGTGCCTATGGGCATACTGTGTGGCCTCTTCAGGCCACAGACTCCCAGTCTTTGTTCTCATCCCAAGTGGGATACCCTCCAGGGGCCAGGCAGAAGGGCATTTTTCATATGCTTCACATTTTTTTGGTTATTTTATTTAATTACATTTCAAGTGCTGTCCCCCATCAGAGTTTCTCCTCCATAACCCCCCCCCATACCATGCAGCCTTCCCTTTGCTTCTATGAGGGTGCTCCTTCACCTACCTACCCATTCCCTCGTCATCACTCTAGCATCTCCTTATACTGGGGTATGGAGCTTCTGAAGGACAAAGGGCCTCTCCTCCCATTGATGCCAGATAAGGCAATCCTCTGATACATACGTAGTTGGAGCCATGAATCCCTCCATTTGCACTCTTTGGTTGGTGGTTTAGTCCCTGGGTGCTCTAAGGAGTCCAGTTAGTTGATATTGTTGTTCTTCTTATGTAGTTGCAATCCACCTCAGCTCCTTGAGTCCTTCTCCTAACTCTTTCTTTGGGGTCCCCATGCTCTGTCCAATGGTTGGCTGTGAGTATCTTCATCTGTATTGGTCAGGTGCTGGTAGAGCCTCTCAAAGGACATATACACCAGTCCCCTGTTAGCAAATGCTTCTTGGTATCAGCAATGATGTCGGGGCTTGGTGTCTGCAGATAGGATGGACCCTTAGGTGGGGTGGTCTCTGGATGGCCTTTTCTTCAGTGTCAGCTCCATTTTTTTGCCCCTGCATTCCTTTAGATAGGAACAATTCTGGGTTAAAATTTATGAGATGTGTGGGTGGCCCTATCCTTCAACTGGGAACCATGTTTTTCTACTGGAGATGGTCTCTACAGGTTCTATCTCTCCTCTGTTGGGTATTTGGTTAAAGCCATCCCTATTGGGTCCTGGGAACCTCTTGCTTCCCTGGCATCTGGGACTTTCTAGTGAGTACCCCCAGTTCCCAATCCTTCACTGCCGCACACCTCCTTTCAATTTTCTGACTCTCTGTACTTCTCTTCCATCTCCTCCCAAATGTGATCCTGTCCTCCACCCTTTTTCCCTTCCCCTCCCTTCTCCTAGTTCCCTCACTCCCTCTACCTCCCATGACTATTTTGTTCCCTGTTTCTAATTAGGATTTAAGCATTTGAACTTTGATCTTCTTTCTTCTTAAGCTTCATATGGTCTGTGAGTTGTATCATGGGTATTCTGAACTTTGGGGCTAATATCCACTTGTCAGTGAGGACATAGTATGTGTGTTCAGGATAATATTTTCTAGTTCCATCCACTTGCCTGCAAATTTCATGAATTTGTTGTGTTTAATAGCTGAGTAGTACTCCATTCTATATATGTACCACATTTTCTGTATCCTTTCTTCCATTGAGGGACATCTGGATCCTTAGGCTGCTATGAAAAAGGGGAGCAAGTGTCCTTGTTATACGTTGGAGCATCTTTTGTGTATAGGCCCAGGAGTGGTATAGCTGGGTCCTCAGGTAGTACTGTGTCCAATTTACTGAGGAACCACCAGACTGATTTCCAGAGAGGTTGTACCAGCTTGCAACACCACCAGCAATGGACAAGTGTTCCTCTTTATCCACATCCTTGCCAACATGTGCTAAAACCTGAGTTTTGATCTTAGCTATTCTGACTGGTGTGAGGTGGGATCTCAGGGTTGTTTTGGTTTGCATTTCCCTGATGACCAAGGATGCTGAATATTTCTTTAGGTGCTTCTCAGCAATTTGAGATTCCTCAGCTGAAAATTCTTTGATTAGCTCTTTACTACATTTTTAATAGGATTATCTGTTTCTCTAGGGTCTTGCTTCTTAAGTTCTTTGTATATATTGGCTATTATCTCTCTAATGGTTCTAGGGTTGGTAATAATATTTTCCCAATCTGTAGGTTGCTGTTTTCTCCTATTGACTGCATCCTTTGCCTTACTTTTCCTTTTTATGAGATCCCATTTGTCAATAGTTTATCTTAGAGCCTCAGTCATTGGTGTTTTGTTCAGGAAAATTTTCCCTATGCCAGTGTGTTCAAGTCTATTTCCCACTTTCTCTTTTATTAGATTCAGTGTATCTGGTTTTATGTGAAGGTCCCTGATCCACTTGGACTTGAGCTTTGTGCAAGGAGATAAGAATGGATCAATTTGCATTCTTCTACATGCTGACTGCTGCTTGAACCAGCACCATATGTTGAACATTCTGTCTTTTTTCCATTGGATGATTTTGGTGTCTTTGTCAAAGATCAGATGACCGTAGGTGTGTGGGTTCATTTCTTGGTCTTCAATTCTATTCCATTGATCTATCTGTTTGTCCCTGTACCAATATTATGTGGGTTTTAATCACTTTTGCTCTATAGTATAACTTGAAGTCAGGTACAGTGATACCTCCAGAAGTTCTTCTATTGCTCTGGATGGTTTTGTCTTTCCTAGCTTCTTCTTCTTCTTTTTTTTCACATAAACTTGAGAATTATTCTTGCAAGGTCTATAAAGAATTATGTCAGAATTTTGATGGGATTTGCATTTAATCTGAAAATTGATTTTGTTCAGATGGTCATTTTCACTATGATAACCTTACCAGTCCATGAACATGGGAGATCTTTTCATCTTCCCTCAATTTCTTTTTTCAGATACCTGAAAAAAGAAAATACATACAGGTTCTTGTCACACAGGTTTTTCATTTGCTTGTTCAGAGTTAGACCAAATTATTTTCTATTTGTGGCTATCACTTGTATGAAAGAGGGCTGCCTATTTTGTTTAATTAATTTTGTATCCAGCCATTTTGCTGAAGGAGTTTATCAGCTATAGGTGTTCTCTGGTAGAATTTTGGGGTCACTTATGTATACTATTGTGGGTAAATAGGCTGCAGTGGAGGTGTGCCTGAAGCTTCCCACGCCAGCAGGTCCCACAAACAGGAGAAAGGTCTAAAGTTCCAGAGGCTGGAAGCTTTGGCGACAGCAGGCTCCAATGACAAGAGAAAGTCCTTGGTTCCAAAAAGGTTTATTTTCATGGAGGATGGTAGATGGATCTGGATGTATGCCCCTGAAACTCAGGTCAGACTTGAGTTAAATAGGGTGGGAGAAAGGGGGAGGGTCTGGGGAAGAATGCTTAATTGGCTTCGCCCTCTGGCCTTCATTAGTATGTAAATCTCTCTAGGGCCTGAGGCCTGTAGCCATACCCTCTACCTGTGCACTTTGGGAGGGGCTGTAATGGCCTACGTGATTGAACAATGTAGGTCCATGGAGACTAGACTGCGTGTCAGGACCCTGGGTTCTGGGGACATGGCCAAACACCTGCTGTTTCTCCCTTGGAGCCTTGGGGTTCCAGGCCCATGCCCAACCAAGAACCAAGATATCCTTACACAGTCCCACATACTATAATATCATCTGTGAAAAATGATAATTTGACTTTTTCCTTTCCAATTTGTATTCCTTGTCTGCCTTTATTTGTTACTTAGCCTTTTTCCCTTGCAAGTTTTTATATCCTTTAACATTTTTATGATAAAATGGTGGGAGTGTTTTTTTTTTCTAGCCCAATCTATTTTGTGTTCTGTAAGCTTCTTGTACATTTATAGGCATCTCTATTTTTAGGTTAGGGAAATTTTCTTCTATCATTTTGTTGAAGATGTTTTCTGGGCCTTTGAGCTGGAATTCTTCTCTTTCTTCTATTATTATTCTTAGATTTTGTCTTTTTGATCTTTTCATAGTGTCCCAAGTTTACTGGATGTTTTCTGTCATGGACTTTTTAGATTTTACATTTTCTTTGACCAATATATTGATTTCTTCTATCATATATTCTATGCCTGAAATTCTCTCTTCCATATCCTGTATTCTCTTGGTGATGCTTACTTCTGAAGTTTCTGTTCTCTTCCTGAGGTTTTCCATCTCCAGGATCCCCTCAGTTTATGTTTTCTTTACTGCTTCTATTTCCCCTTTTCAGGTCTTGGACAGTATTTTTTTTATTATTATGTTTTCTTATATTTCTTTATATTTTTTGCTTCCTCTTTTAAGGCTTCTACCTGTTTAAATGTATTTTTCTGTATTTTTTAAAGGGCTTATTAATTCCCCCTTTAAGGGTCTCTATCATCCTTATAAGACTGGATTTAAGATCATCGTGTGTTTCTGTTTCATTAGGATATACAGAGTTTACTATAGCAGGATAGTTGGGTATGTTGCTACCATACTTCACTGGGTCTTGTTGATTGTGTTCTTAAGCTATCCTTTGGACACCTGGTTTTCCCTAATGTTTGCTGGATGATCTTGATGACAGCAGGACTTCTTGGGAAGGTGGGAAGGGATGATGGGTATCTGACTCTGATGGTTATATCTCAGGCAGACCCCACTGACAAGGGATTGGTGCGACAATGTTCCAAGCTGGTAGTTCTTGGGGTCTCTGTAGGCCTCCACAGTGAAGCAGGATGCTCTTGGGATCCTGTAAAGGCCATGGGGACTGAAGGGAAAGCCCAGAGTTAGACATGGGATACAGAGGACTAGTCACAACTCACTTCTGCCAGCTGTGTTGAATGGACCTGACGGAGAAGAGGTTGATGGAGCAATGTAGGAGGAACTTAACCAAGCAAGACCAGCTGCAATGCTGGCATATGTACAGCTGATGCTTCTTCTCTGAGTCAACCTAGAATCTGCCAGCAAGGCTAGAGGCCACTGACACCAGATCAGGCAATGGAGAAAATCATTGTGAAAAAGACATTGTCTCATCTGGCTACTTGAGAGCCAGTGCGATGCTAAGGAGAGGGTATAACGATTTGTCCAGTTACTGCAATAAACAAGTCTGCTTTTGCCACTTGCCTGATCTCCTGAGTCTGTGTCATTGACTCTGTGCTTTCTTACCACCCACAAGGGTCTTGGTCAGGATCTTGCAACAGAGCAGGATTCCAAGCTGTTTAGTCTTGAGACCCCAAAGGGTTTCACAGTGTAGTAGGATGCTCTTAGGGTACTGCAAGGCTCCTCAGGACCAAAGAGCAAGCCCAGAGCCATTTCTATGTGCCTATAACTGGCTTTCACCGCTGCCCTGACCTGTGCTTCTGTGGGTACAGGCTCTTTCTGCTGCTCAGCTAGCACAGTTCTACAATGGCTGACTCTGCCCCCTCAGTTTGGTCTTGCAGGCTGCTAGCTTTTGGTTCTGACCCCTTCAGGTCCGTCACTTTCAACCTTTCTCTGAAACCCTGTTCTACTTGAGAGAAACTACAGCTACAATGCCCTCGGGTTCCAGTTTGAGAGAGACCACAGAGAAATTCCAGGATTAAGCTATCTCATGTGCCTCTGCTGTCTATCCTCTTCAGGCTTTGCTACAAAGTGACTGTTTCTCTTTAAAAAGCCGAGCCTGTGAAATATTCTCAGCTCCAGTTCCGGTATGTGTCTAGGAACTTGCTATTTGTGGGAAGTGATTGTTCATACCTTCCACCTGAAACTTTTCAGGCTCTAAGCCTGGTTCCTTTTACGTTTGGATTCTTTGGTGGATGGTGGATAGCATTTGTAACCGCAGGATTTTCCGCCTGCAAATTTCCCCCAAAATAATGACTTTGAGACTTCTTATATATGAAAATATATACCTGTGCTAATAGTGTTGGCTCATTTCTCCTAGCTCACAGGCAATATTGTAAAAGAGAAGGAAGAAGAAATGAAAGACAGAAGATAGGAAGATGGGCTGCAAAACACCATCTTCTAAGCAAAACAACCATCGCAATCATGAGCTCACAGCAACTGCCTTCTGCACAGGTCCTTCGACAGATGAGCTCTACAAGGAAAAGCTGTTCTACTGGATTAACTACTGATGCTCTATTGGAGACTAACAGATTCTGTAAGAAAGGGATTCAAGGTACCAGTTGTATAGCCAGTGTTGAACCCACCAGTCTCTAGTGGTTAGTGCCAAACTCGGTGTCATACAGATGGATCAAGTTAATCTCTGGAACACTAAGAAAGCTAGATACCGGTAAATATAAGACATTTGATAAGAGAAGAGAGAGGCTGGCAAGAGCAGAAGGCAAATGGAAACACAGATAACAGGGATGGAGCAGGTACATGTATCTAATTGTTTAAGAACAAGACTTATTCATAGCAACAAACGCTCTTCACATACATGACACTATAAGTCAAACATACTTTACTGATCTAATTGATATTTATATTACGAGTGAAAGTTTGATCATCATGACTAGCATCCTCCTTACAGGCTTTAAAAGAGTGGCAATCATGGCTTTTGACTAGTGTTTACTCAGATGTTTTATAAGATATTTGAAACTGCATTTGTACAAGAATCAGCAGGGTGAACACCTTACGCGACCAATCATTATTCGCTCCATAGGAACTATGGTACCTGTATTTGGCTGGGCTTCGGTGTTATGTTCTCTGGTTGTGAGCCTGCCTGAATCATGCTTGGCCCTGATTTTGCATGAAGAGAAAGCATGACTTTTTGTTTTGTTTTGTTTTGTTTTTTGTTTTGTTTTGTTTTTGTCAGCAGCAAAGAAAGTAGTCTATGTCATACATAGTTTCCTGTTCTTTGAAGCTTAGAATTACTCTAGAGTTTTTAAAGAAACAGGTGATAACTTAGCAGGGATTGCTACCAAAGGAATTGTCAAACCTTTGAGATTCAAAGTCTTCTGACTACCTGCAAAAATCACTATTGTATTATTCTGAAAGGTAAATTTTCCTGTATTTTTCCTGTCTTTGCATATTTAAGCTCTTAGACAACTCTTATACAGCCATGATAGCAAAGATCTTCTCTATGACATAATATCTTCTGAGAAGTTGTCAACAATCAGGACATGTATGAAAAGCATGAAAATTGTCACACTGAATCTGGCTCTCTCTCTCTCTCTCTCTCTCTCTCTCTCTCTCTCTCTCTCTCTTAGAATCAAAGGCAACTTCATGCAAAACATATGTGCTAGCAAGGCATTTTGAAATAGCTTTGCATTCAAATAGGTATTTAGTAGTCAATTATAGAATGTGCTCTAAATGTACAAGAGGGAGAAAAGTGATTTTTGGTATTCTCAACTTAAAACAGGTTAAACAGGTTGTTTAATTGTGAAACATCTGTCAACTTTGTTAAATGATTCCAAAGCTAGTCCTTCCTTGCAAAGGAAGAGTAGCATGCTAGAAGATTCCTAATACCTTCACTTCATCTATGTACAAATTAATAATATAGAAATGATGTATCTTCAAGGTTAATTTCAACTCTCCATATGCAAAATGACTTGATTCACCAGATGCTCAAAGTTTATTTTTCAGACAAATCAGCAGGTCAAACTACAATAATAGATACCAATTATTATTGAACAGCAACTGAAATCTGAGTAGAAAAGACCAGGTTTCCCAGTTTCTAGACCAAGCCTAGTCCACATATTAAACACACTCAAGAGGTTTTTGATAGGATTTCTTAGTGTCACTGATAAGTCATATGCAATTTATTTTGTTTAATTATTGAACTATGACCATGGGTATGGAGAACATTTCTGTCTTTTTTCTTCCACACTTACTGCATAGAAATTAGTGTATGTTGTAGAGCAAGGAATAACATCTACATTTATGGTTAATATTCTCTTCCAAAGACTACCTCCCTCCTCTGGGGCCTACCTTTTGTTAACAGGGAGTTAGATCAGGTGTAGTAGCAAAGAATCTGAGTTCTTTAATAACTGGTGTGTGAAGGTTATCATCCAAGCTATAATCATGTCTCTTAGCACTGAGCCTTGACCTTTGATTTTAATATTTTCTATGTCAGGAGGTATTTTTCCTGTTTGGTGATGACAATTAAGAGACTTTTTTTTCTACACTTACCTACAAATTAAAATGCTCACTAATTTTTTGCAGTTTCTTCAGAAACCCCTTTTTGGGATGCCAAATATATTAATGCTTACAATCCTTAATTTATACTTCTCACATCCCACTTCAACATTAGAAACCTCATTAATATGAATAAACATTTTTATTGCATGCATATACTGAAGGAGAATGGACCAGTATCTATCAAATGGGTAGCTGCTGTACAAGTAACACATGTGTTCCAATGATTATCAGAGATGTATTGTTCTGAAAGCATCTAAATAAATGTTTCTGATGTTCAATGGTATGAATAGTTACTGAGTGACCATGAAATGATTGGTTTCCTGTTATTCTGTGAGTATGAATGAGGTAGTAGCCCACCCCAGGATCATCTAACGTCAAGGCTTTGAACTAGATCTTCAGCAAGTAACAGTATCAGTTAAAGTAGGTTGTTTCAGTTGCTATTTTTCTCAAAGCATGGAAGAGATTACTATTGGAGTTGATGTCCTACATTTCTAAGGTAACTATGAAAGGGTGGTGCTAAGAGCTGGCTCCTGATAATCAGCTTCATGGTCAAGTTGGAGAAATAAATGTGGTGGCTAACACGAGCCAACAAAACATGCAAAGTTTACTTATTTACTTGCTTCTTTTTCCCAGACAGAGTGTTTTTTTTTTAAGATTTATTTATTTATTTATTTATTTTATGTATATGAGTACACTGTCACTCTCTTAGACACTCCGGAAGAGGGCATAGGATCCCATTACAGATGGTTGTGAGCCACCATCTGGGATTGAACTCAGGACCTCTGGAAAATCAGTCAGTGCCCTTAACCACTGAGCCAACTCTCCAGCTCCCAGAGTCTTACTATGCATCCCTGGCTGTCCTAGAACTTACTATGAAGGTCAATCTGGCCTTAAACACACAGAAATTTACCTGCCTCTGCCTTCAGGAGCAGTACAGGGATTAATGGTTGTGCCAGCACAAGCAGCAGAAAATTACATATTTTGGAAGAGGCTTTGCCATTTTAGCTACAAGTATGATGCTTTCTTTTTCTAAAGAAGAAGAACATATCTGTAAAAAGTGCAAAGAGAATGCCAAGCTCACTGTGAAACAGAAGGAACAATTTCGAGGGATGGGAGTTCAAACAGCTAGTGATACATGAGACACAGGAGCTTGTCAGAGATTATGGGACTTTCTTCTACTACCTTCCTCCTTCATACATTATGGTGATCCTGGTGTGGACTTTTGGCAAAATGGGCTGATCAGAATAGCAGAGAACAGATTAAACAGAAAGAGAATTTTAAAAATTATGTTAAGCAAAATAATATAGTGCATGCCAAGCCTTAGGTTTTTTTAAAATGACAAAATGAAGCTAATTATGATGTTTTAAGTATCTGACGAGATTGCCAAAAAAACAATTAAACAACCCATAAAAGGCATGTGTAAATATGAATATCTATAAAGAATACCACACTATATAGTGTTTTTTATATATTCATGAGTGGTATAATGTGAGAACAGGTGTAATGTAGGTATGAGAAACTACTATAAAGGAACTTCACAACTTCATAGGGAGAGAAATAAATAAGAAGAAATTTAATATTTGTTCCATAACTCACAAGCTGATACTATAATAAGACTTTGAACAGGATTTATTTTAGACCCAGTTTGATCTATTGAGTACATACCAACAAGAATGCCAGTGTTCATTACATTTGTGGAGACAGATGGTCTGGACTGAGACAACCAATTAATGTAAAATGTGTTCTTTTTGGCACTTATCACAAAGGAAGATCTTATTTTTTAATACCTTATTCTTAAAGTTTATTCTATTTTCAGATTAATGTTTCTTTATGTAGAAAGCACTAATGGTAAATGCATCTATGGATAATAGTTTTATCCAATTATTATTACACAAAAGGAAGCTAATTCTTATGATTTATTGTCTTTTTTAATAGTAAAGAATGAGAAGTAAGATGTGCATTTGAAATATTCTCATGGCCCACATATCACATTTTTTTATCTAGCAGAAAAATGCAAGGAAATTGGTTTTTGCCAAGATTATTCAATGAGGTCATTTCCCATCTCCCTAAAGTCTTCTATTAAGTTGTGCAGATGCCCAAGATTGTGAGACAGCTCTGGCTTGTTTACAGAAAGGAGAAAGCAGAAATATATTTTTATTTAGATATGCATCCTTTCAGGTTCTGGCTGTTTGATTAAACCAAGGAAAACATTTTATTTCTAAATGGAGATTTTCTAAGAGATGTTTGTGCAAGGGTCCAATTATTCAAGAGCTATTGATGCACAAAGTGAAACTCTGCCTCCTTACTGCTTGACCTAGGTCAAAGGCAGTATAAAGAATAGCATGTCTGTCTGGAACAACCAAGGATAAATAGGACACGGGGCTTAAAAATATCTTGGTATCATGAATTTCATATTAGACCTTTCAAGCCAATAGGTTCAGAGGTTAAATATTATCTTCTAAGCAAAAGTGAGAATCATAATATATTTAAGTGTAAGAAGCAAATATGAGAATTTATTTGTATACATTATCATCTTCTAAATGTTTTGCTTTCTGCTCAGTTTACATGCTTCAGAATATACTAGTACAGAAGCTTTTGTGTATTATTTCACAATAACCCTACATAAATTAGTGAAAGGTGTTTCAATAGTTTATTGATTTTGCATGGATAAAAAATCATTTAGATGCTACTGATATATACAGTGATCTGCCAACAAAATATGTGCATTACTCATGAGACAATACCTTTAAAGACAAGAGGAAAAGAAAAAAAAGGGCATGCAGTAACCATGTGTGTAGACTGTCTATATGTGTAAACATGAATTACTCACCATGATCATCAACTGGTGCCTATTGGCTGCCTGTCAGCTTGTGAACTGCTAAGCCGCACACAAAGGTAACTTCCTTGCTGGGAAGACCAAGTCAATTCCATTTAAAATCTAGAGATGAGACCCTTGTGAGCTATCATCTGAATTTCTTCTTTCTAATTGTTTAATAATTTTTTGCAAATGGTATTTCTGAGAATATTTGTACTTGGTAATGAAAAAATACCAGAATATTGAATCTTAGACACACAAGAGAGTCAGTGTCGAGAACACTAGTAAGTATTATTTTAAAGTGTTAGAGATGATAACAAAAGTGATGAGTTAAGTCATTAATTCAAATAGTGAAAATAATTTACCTGTGATTATAACACAAATTCTTCATGTAAGATGCAGTTATTTGGGGCAAAGATCAACTTTTCTTAAATAAAAATGATAATCCTTTAAAGATTTTCTTCTCTTATTTTAGAAATAATAATTATACACACACACACACACACACACACACAGAGAGAGAGAGAGAGAGAGAGAGAGAGAGAGAGAGAGAGAGAAAGCATCCAGAGTGCTTTCATGACATGTAAGTTCCAAATATGGATGCTGTGGACAGCCTATAAAATTACTTAATTGATGACCCCTGTGCTTGACTTTAAAGCTTAGCGCTCACAAGCTGATAGGTATGGAGAAACTGCTTATCCTCTCTGATCTTAAAAATCTATTGCCCATTATATGAGAATAACAAGACCTACCTAAGAGTATTTCAAATGATTCATGGAATGTATCTAGCTTATGGAATATAGGAGGCCATAAATGAAAGTTACGATTGTGAAATGTCTTTTAAACTCTAATCGAGATCATCAATCACCATAATAAAATGATTAGATCAAGTACTATTTCTCCTTATTTGGAATTTAGTAGAGAATACAGTGATTTTTAGTTACCTTGACTCCTTTCTATTCATGCTAACAATTTAAATAAGAAATGCAGAAGAATCTATTCTTTATGGCAAAAGAGATTCGATAGTATGTATTTCTTTACTTGTATGTAATGAAAGACTGAAAAATAATCAATTTCTTTGAGCTTTTAAATATTCTATTACTATTTCAGAAATAATAATATTCTGCAGTAGCAGATTGGAACAGTAGGGAATTATTGACATGATCTTATCTTCATTTGTATGAAGTTGAATTTTGCAAATATACTAAAAATAAGTTAGGAATACAGCAAAATATCTTTACAGCAAGAGTATATTTAAGCTCCTACTCATAGCTCTAAGAGGTGACAAGAGATGACCAGAAAATATGGAAGAGAAGGCTATGTTCACGGTTATCATGTGATTTTCGACATTTGTTATTATGGTTTTGATCTGAAATGTCCTTAGGGTCATATCTTAAATGCTTTTTCCTTTGCTGGTGATGCTAGTTTGATAATCAGTGACATATTTAGGAGATGGGTCCTACATGGTTCAAGTAGGTCACTTGAGGTTGCCCCATGGCTGCTAATTTAGCTGCTGATTCCTCCCAAGTTACTCTCTATCCTCTCTATGTGATGGAAGCAGTCTATACAATAATACTGCAAACTCCATAACGAAGTTGTTCTGTCATGCCTTCTCAAGGTGGCCTGAAACTCTCTCAAATTGAATCCAATAACCTTTACCTCCATTCAGTTGTCTGTGTCAGGTAATTTGGTCCCAGTGACATAAAGCTAAGTGATTCAAGTACCATAGGTAAGAAAAATAGGGATCAATCAGTACACAGTTTAAAAAGTATATAACAAAGTGTATTGGGAAGAGTTTGAAGCAGTCTGATTGATGGACAGGTTGGATCAATAATCAATTGCAGTTCTAACATAAACTTGACCTATAACGAGAAATAGGCCCTAGCCAAACCTCCTATGATTCCTTGACTTGATTATTTATTTTACTTCACCTTTCATCATGGTATTGTTTACTTAAGATTATTTAGAAATAAGGTATTTCACTGTTTTCTTTTCAACTAACTAAATGTTTGCTGAATACGGAAATAAATAGCTGTCCTAGTACTTGCTATGAAATTTTAACACCACATCATCTGGCTGTTTATGCAGAAACTTGAGTGTGCATCCTTTTCCCTTTTGTGAAAAAGATATAGGTATGCTAGATTAAGTGTGCATATTTATAAACACCCATGAGAAAAGATGTTTTGAGAAAATTGTTTTATCAACTGGCTGGTGGTGATTCATGCCTTTAATCCCAGCACTCAAGAGGCAGAGGGAGGTGTATCTCTCATTCTAGGCCAACATTGTCTGTAGAGTAAATCACTTGACAACTGGGGCTACACAGAGAAACTCTGTCTAAACAAAACCAAAACCAAAACCAAAACAACAAAAGAAAAGAAAAAAAGAAATGTAATTATCATTTGTGTTAATGAGGGGCAGGTGTTTGGGTGTATTATGTGACTGAATTATGTATTATGTATAAAGATGGAAGATTTTTTATTAAATTGTTTTATTTATTTACATTTGGAATATTGTCCCACTTCCCTGACCCCCTTGAAGAGTTCTTCACCTTCTGCCTCCTCCCCTTTGCCTCTGAGAGGGTGCTTACTCATCCCCCAAACCCCCACCCATCCTCCCATCCCTGTATCCCCCTTTCTTGGGGCATCAAGTCTCTGCAGGATTAGGCACATCCCCTCCTGTTGAGACCACACAAGGCTACATATGTGCTTTAGGCCAAGGACCATTCCATGTATGCTCTTTGGTTGATGGCTTAGTCACTGGGAGCTGCCAGGGTACAGGTTAGTTGATACCATTGCTCTTCCTATGGGATTGCCATCCCCTTTCAATCCTTCCTCTAACAGTTCCATTTTCATCCCTGAATTTCTTTTAGACAGGAACAATTCTGGGTCAAAATATTTGAAGGTAGATTGGTGATCCCATCCCTCCAGTTACGGCCCTGCCTAAATGCTGGAGGTGTTTTTTTTTTCAGGTTCCATCTCCCCACAGTTGGATATTTTGGCAAAGGTTCTGGGAACCTCTCACATCCGAGGTCTCTGGGATTTTCTGGAAGTTTCCAACCCTCTGCTTCCCAACCCCCACAGCTTCACACTTCCATTCATTCTCTTGACCCTCTGGGATTCTCTCCTGTCCCCTCCCCCATATCTGATCCTCTCATTCTTCTCTCCCACCCTGATCACTCCCTCCCTCTGCCTCCCATGATTATTTTGCTCCCCCTTCTAAGTGGGTTTGAGCATCCTCATTTGACCCTTCCTTCTGGTTAAACTTCTTATGTTCTTTGGGTTTTATCATGGATATTCTGTACTTTTTGGCTAATATCGACTTATCAACACTCACTTATCTATATATATATATATATATATATATATATATATATATATATACAGACCCAATAGTATATGTGATGTAGATATAGGTATAGGCATAGGCATAGGCACAGGCACAGGCACAGGCATAGGTGTAGATAGATAGATATCACATGTCCTATTGGGTCTGGTTACCTCACTGATGATGATATTTTCTAGTTCCATTCATTTACCTTCAAAATTCATGATGTGCTCATTTTTATCAGCTGTAAAGTATGCCACTGTGTAAATGAACCACATTTTCTATATCCATTGTTCTGTTGAGGGACATCTGTGTTGTTTCCAGGTTTGGGCTATTAAAAATAAGGATACTATGACCATGGTAGTAAACGTGTCTTTGTGGTATGGTGGACTATCATAAAGATGAAATTCTAAGCAATTTATTCTAATATTCAGTATCTTAACATTTTAGTTGTGAGTCTAGCCTTTAATGGCTTAGCCATGTCTCCATCTCTTAAATTTTGTTCCTAAAACAGCAATTTCTAGACAAAGACTATGAGCATACTTTCAAGGCCATGTTAGGTGAAGCCAAAACTGACCATTTAGTGATATTGTAATATTTAGCTGGAATTTTATAAGGGTAATGGCTAGTATATGTGTTTCCATCGTAGGGTGGCTTCTCATTATAAAGTTTATATTATTTTCTTTTTTATATTATATCCCAACTGCAGTTTCCTCTCCTGCCTCTCCTCCAGCACCCTTCCCACACCTGTTCTGTCTCCCAGATTCATCCTTCCTCCTTTCCCTTCAGAAAAGGGCAGGCCTCCTGGGGATATCAACCAAACCTTATATATCAAGTTATAATAAGACCAGGCACATTCTTCATATTAAAGTTGGAAATGAGACAGCCCAAGAGGAGGAAGAAAATGATCCTAAAAGCAGGCATAAGAGTCAGAGACAGTCCCATCTCCCACTATTAGGAGTCTCACAAGAATAATAAGCTACACAACCATAACATATAATCAGACCCATATAGGCTCATTGATTGCTAGTAGAGTATCTGAGAGTCTCTATGAACTCTCCTTAGTTTATTCCATGGCCAATTTTCATATGGTGTCCTTGACTTCTTGGGCTCTTACAATTCTTCTTCCCTAGCCACAAAACATTTGATGAAAATTTGTCCTCCCTGTAAGAGTACTGGGATAAAGGTGGCACAGAACTTGTTGGAATAGCCAACCAATGACTAGTCCATTTAGAGACCCATGCCAAAAGAGAAAGCCCATTCCTGGCATTGCCTAGAGAACCAGATAACAGAGTCTGGATAGCCCAACTGGAAAACAAGTCAATGAAATGATTTCTAGTGATACTCTGTTACTCTTGCTGATCAAAGACTAACATAATCATCATTAGGGAGGATTCATCCAGAAAATGATGGATACAGAGACCCACAGACAATATCATGCACTTTATAAAATGTGGAATTTGTATACATCTCTGAGTTCCTCAAGGAGAAGGCAGTTGATAACCACCCCATCCCCTGCAGTAGGTTCAGGCCATTGAAGTGAGAGGTAGTGAAGACTTAGTGAAAGTCTAGACTGTAATTCCTGCCCTGTGTTTGGAAACAGTGTCCAGTTATACTCTCAAACACATCTCATTCTGGATGATCAAGTATATGGCAACACAATTAATTAATAAAAATATGCTTTTTATTGTATATTTAATTTATTTAGAATACAGATGTCATCCCCTTTCCCCGTTTCCTCTCCCTAGAACCCCTTATCCCACCCCCCACCTCCTTTATGCTTTTATACCATTTTAATTATATGCATGTGTTAAGGTCAGTTCTAGATTGAGGGTCTAGCAATACAATAGATGTAAATAGTAAAAGAACAAGCAAGACAATAAACACAAATAGTCAAAGAAAAAACAAGACATTAAACCGAATTATGTGAACACTCCTGTGATGACTGTTTCTAAGGGCTTATCAGGATGACCAAAAGATCTGAGCCTACTTCCCTGTCCTACCACAAGGTAATTTTCATGTCTGAATCCTACTTCCTTGTTCTAGCCTAAAATTAAGAATCCTGTCTGAAATTACTTCTTTGTTCTAGTCTAATATTTAGATTTCTGCCTGAAATTGCTTCTTTGTTCTAGCAGAAGATTTAGATTCCTACCTGAAATTATTTCTTTGTTGTAGCCTAATGTCAGATTCCTGCCTGAAGCCTACTTCCTTGTCCTTGACCCATGTCAGATTCTTGCCAAGAAGCCTCCAAGGCTCTCTGACTCTCCCCATTTTTTATTTCATTAACAAGACTGAGCATGACTTAGGTCATTTTGACAAGAATGCCTTCCTACCCATCATGGAAAATGCATTATCAAAAGCAATGCACTTATGTCTTAGGTTGGTAAGGCTCTGTGCAGAATCTTACCTGTCCTTCACTTGCCAGCCTGTTAATTTAATAACTCTGTCTGGAGGTCCATTTTTGTTCAAGCCATGTACTTTGGCTGCCAATATGTTGAAGTTGTTAAAGAAAACCTTTAACATGATGGGCAGGAATAAAAGTATTCCCAGGACAAGAAGGACTAGCATTATCAAGCTATATATGTCTTTTTTAAAGCTTGACAAAAATAGAAATACTGACCTCAGGCCATGGGTAATTTATTTGCAGTATCTACTGCATTAACACTCAGCAGACCAGCATTCTTGAAATTCATAAGATTCCTAAGTATCATTAAAACTTCCAGAGAGGTGTTAGAATTATGCCAAATACACTGCAAGTGTCATTAAACTTCTTCCTAATTATAATGACTACCACTGTAAATTTTAGAACTAACATGAATCAAATGGTATTTGGCATGACAATCAAGACAGCTCTTTATCCTTAAATTCTGAACCTCTTTCAAGTAATTTGAATAGGATAAAGAGCATCAATCTGTTCTTCCAAATGCCTATCTAAATCCTCTAGTATATTCAACACATTAGTGACATTTTTTGCTGAATGATTAACAAAAGTAGCTGTCATAACTTCTTGTATCAAAGCAATTACAGAAGCAGTGGTGCTAGCAATTAATGTAATTGAAGCTATTATAGTAGCAGTAATCAAGCCCACTATATCCTCTTACTTTTGCTTAAATCCTGCTTCATTTCTTCCAGTATGTGCAAGCTATTTTTTTTTTTAGAATATCAAGGTTCTTTGATACTGAGTGCACTAATACAAAAGCTGGTTGATAGACCTCCATAATTGACATGCCAGATTTCAAAACACAAATACAATTAGAAGGCATACAGTCACTGAAACTTACAGCAAATACTGTAGAAGAAACAAAAGTATTTTTAACTTGACAATTAAAAAAACCTTAACACATGTCCCAACACCTGTTTGAAATCTAGATCCTGTCCCAACTTCATCTCTTGCTAACCTAACGTCATAGAGAACTGCAGCTAATTTCCATATATGATTCTAAAAATATCCAAAACCAGACTTCTGAATGAAGACTGTTATTTCCAATATAGGATTGATTTCTAGACCAGTCCATGATTGATTCTGAATAACTGGTCACATTTAATAACAATACAAGAGGCATTGAAACTTCTCTTTTTGATTCTCTGTTCTACAAGGTCTAAGAACTTGAGGCAAGGCAGCTTGTCCCATCAGGGGTATAGGTAAGCAATGATGGGTTGGGAACTTGTGTCCAATACAGCCTCCCAGTCACCATTGTCAAGGCACTCAGCAAGCTCATAGGTCAGCATCATTCTTTGTCCTGGCACCAGCATGTCTTACCCATCACTCTGGCAGTCACCATGCTCCTTCAGCATCCTACAGAAAAAACACAAACATGACCTCTTCCCCATATTTAATACCTGGTTGGGATCATGCCTTATGCCAGTAATTGGATCCTTCCCTTTCACCTATGCATAAGTATCCTTGTTATAAATCGCCATAGACACTCAGCAGAAAGTTCCTTGGGATCCAAATTTGTTTAAAACATAATTTAAAATAAAAAATAAAAAGAACATGATTTAAATAAATTTGTGGTGTACAGGGATATATTTATTTTATTTTAATATCCTCTTTTATTTTATGAAGATATTGTTTTAAAGTTCCATGGGCCCGTTCCACAGTCTCTTGTCCTTGACAATTATAAGGAATCCCCGTAATATGTGTAATATTAAATTGCTACTAAAAAGTTTCAAATGTTCAACTGCCATAGCCAGTTCCATTATCTGTTTTTTTGCTTGCTTGTTTGTTTTTCTTTCCCATGGAATATCTTGGTTTCTCCACATATAGTAATTAATTGAGAGTTTTGCTGGGTATAGTAGCCTGGGCTGGCATTTGTGTTCTCTTAGGGTCTATATGACATCTGTCCAGAATCTTCTGGCTTTTATAGTGTCTGGTGAGAAGTCTGGTGTAATTCTGACAGGTCTGCCTTTATATGTTATTTGACCTTTTTCCCTTACTGCTTTTTAATATTCTTCCTGTTTTGTGCATTTGGTATTTTGATTATTATGTGACAGGAGGAATTTCATTTCTAGTCTTGTCTACTTGGAATTCTGTAGGCTTCTTGTATGTTCATGGACATCTCTTTCTTTAGGTTAGGGAAGTTTTCCTCTATAATTTTGTTGAAGGTATTTACTGGCCCTTTAAGTTGGGAATCTTCGCTTTCTTCTATACCTATTATCTTTAAGTTTGGTCTTCTCATTGTGTCTTGGATTTCCTAAATGTTTTGGGTTAGGAGTTTTTTGCATTTTGTATTTTCATTGACAGTTGTGTCAATGTTTTCTATGGTATCTTCTGCACCTGAGATTCTCTCTTCTAGCTCTTGAATTCTGTTGGTGATACTTGTGTCCATGACTCATGATCTCTTTTCTAGGTTTTCTACCTCCTGGATAGACTCCCTTTGTGATTTCTTTGTTGTTTCTACTTCCAGTTTTATGTCCTGAATCATTTTGTTCAATTCCTTCACATATTTGCTTGTATTTTCTTGTAATTCTTTAAGGGATTTTTGTGTTTCCTCTTTAAGGGCTTCTTCCTGTTTACATGTGTTCTCCTGTATTTCTTTGAGGGAGTTATTTATGTCCTTGATAAAGTCTTATATCATCATCATGAAGAGTGATTTTTAAATCTGAATCTTGCTTTTCTGGTGTCATCAGGTATTCAGGACTTTCTATGGTGAGAGAACTAGGTTCTGATGATGCCAAATAACCTTGGTTTGTGTTGCTTATGTTCTTGTGTTTGCTTTTGGCCATCTGATTATTTCTAGTGCTACATGCACTCACTGTCTCTTACTGGAGCCTGTCCATCCTGTTATTTTTGCTGTGTTAGAACTCCTCAGAGTCCAGCTGTCTCTGTGATCCTGTGATCCTCAGACCCTGGTTGTGATAGCTCCTGGGAGTCAGGTTGCTTCTGGGCTCCTGAAATCCTGGTGTGTCCAAGCTCCTGAGATCCTATGATCCTATTTTTCTATGTTTTTATGTGTTAGAGCTCATGGGAGTTCAGCCCCCTCTGGGTTTTGGGGGATTTGGTGCACAGCTGAAGCCTTAGGGATGTTCCAAGCACAGACACAGACAGGAAGGTTCCTGTACCACTGGCCTTGTGGGAGTTCCTGGGACCCAGTGGGTCCCAAATTACTCCCTGTTTGGTGGAAAGAGGGGGTGCGGCTTACACATCTACACTCCTGGGCATGTTAGAACTCCTGGGAGTCCAGCCTTCTCTGGGTTCTGGGGGGTTTGGATGCAGAGCTGAAGCTTTAGGGTTGCTCGAGGCTCAGGAACAGACAGAACAAATATATGCTTATCTAAAACATTAAAACAAAACATTTTCATGAATTCCATGTAAAGCATACACAGGAAGACACATAAGTAGCAATAGATAGCTGAGCATTTGAGAGATAACAGATAGCAGCTACCCCATGCTATCTGACTTTACATTTGGCACTTAAAATAGTTTCCTAGAAACAATTGAAAAACAACTCCAACAGAATGGTCAAGCATCTGTCTTCTGCAATTACTGATGCCTACTTTTTGTTTTCAAAGTAATATTTATTTTCATATTCTTATAAATTTGACCACCAAGAGTGTGAAGACATTTAGGCCAAGTTTTATTCAGAGTTCAAGCCAAGGTGTTTGACTATACTCAGAATTCTTTTCAGAAAAAAAAAAAGAGAGGGAGAGAGATTCTAATTCACTGGAAAAGAAGTACATTGTAAAAGAAGGCATTGCCTGGAACAGAATGCTAGGCTTTCTGTCTAAATTCCCTTTCTTATTGTGCAAAACCATAGTGTTGACTCTAGTGACAAGGCTTCATATAGACCTTTCCGTACTCTACAACATTATGTCTGTCTGTGTAAGAGTGAGACAGCAACTCCACTATCTCTTCCAGCTTCTCATACTGCTTTCAGTCTTAACAAACACTTCAGTACTCTTTTTTAAAAAACCCAAGCAGCAAAACATCAATTAATTGGAAGAGAACTCTAATATCCTCTGTGGTAACACACATCAAAACAGAATATCTTATGTCAAAATAAGTATTTCCAACTAAATAGGCTCTCTTTGAAGTATTAAATATTTATTCTCCACCAACCTCAAAATATTATCTAGAGAAACAAATACCTTGCCAAATGATGGGTATATTTTGTAATAAATAAAAAAATTTCATCCCCTCGACAACAGCAGAAATATAATAAAGCTTTAACAGAGAAACCAGTGCAATAATAATCAATACACCTCATGTTGCTACTCATATATTTGCCCAGGAACATTGTTAGCAATGATTTCTATCCCAACATAACATGTCCCCACTAGTTGGTACCACCCTCCTTTACAGTCAAGTCAGTAGAGAGAATTAAATAAGGGAACGGAAAGATTCATATTGCCACCCTGCTGGATTCTCTGAAATTTCTTTGAAATTAATTGCAAGCTCATCTCTGCTTCATATTTGTTTTGAACTAACCGTCTGCTTTTCTAAAGGTGTTTGAAACCATTTATAATGAAACTGCTTGTATACTGCTGTAAATGGTATGGAGGGATGCAGGGAACAACTAGGAAAGGATATCACTAATAAAAAGGTGATAATTGTCCTGAAAGGCAAAGCTAAGGCATATGCTCAGCATCTCATATTCCGTGTGGAACTGGCAGCCAAGGCAAAGAGAAGGCAAGAAGGACAGCATTACAGGCAGGGTGAGATGAAAGAAGAGAAGGTTTGGAGCAGGTAAATTGCAGGGTTGCAGCATGCAACCCAGAACAAATACACAACCTCTGATTTCCAAACAGGTGGCAGACATGACTGCCTGATCAACGTCTCCTGATAGCCTTGGCCTACTGTTTAATATCATTATGCATAAGTGAAATTTATATTCGAGCATGCGTGCTGCCAGAAATATTTCCCTGTCGGCCATAATTCACTTAACAGTTCATTACTCAAGATTTGCTCTTAAATACAGTAGCTTTAACAGCTGTCTCTAGCTTCTATCAACGTACCCCTAAAAATCCTATAATAATATTTTCCACCTCATTTCCTTCTTTCTTTTGACTGTGTTGTGATAAAGCACTGTGTCCGATAAGGGGAATTGACAGTCTTGTCAAACTCCAAAACAGGCATTTACATAATGTTTTATTCACACAATTGCAGCAGCTTGCAGAGACTAAAGGAATTTACGTTTTCTAAATAATACATTTTCACTGATTATGGCATTTTTCCTACAGTCTGCCACTCATTAACCACCTCTTCTGTAGCCCAAAGGGTTCTTCTATTCTTTAAGTAAATGGGATAAAATGCTCATTTGTTGCAAAGAAAACAAAATTCTTGATCAGAAAGCAAAGTCAGCATGTGAGCCCTGGGAGCCAACACCATCTTTATTTTAGGTTAGGGATTCAATAATAGCCATTAATACTAATACAATGATAAACTCAGTAAATACATCAGTATTCTTAATCTCAGAAGTTGAAAGAGCTTAACGAAATGACAGTGGTGGTGCCTCAGACAACTTTACCAGCTGCTCCAGAGCAACATCTGTATGTCTTGTCCAAAAGTCATTTGATATTTGCACCTGTAGAAGAAAACATCCCTTAGTGAAAGTTTTCAATATTGTTCACTCTAAAGAAAGGAGTATCTTTTAATGTTTTGAGGATATGTAATTCTCAGCCTCATCCATCCATAGGCTAAGACGGGTAGATTTAAATGTCTTTCTTATAAGCTTTTGTTCTGGTAAGTCTTGAAAGGAGTGCTGCAACCAGTAACCTCTCATAGAAAGTGTCTTCAGGACTCTTTTTATTAATGATAATGAATGTCAGAATGCTTACTCCAAGGAGGAATATTATATACACTCACACACATAGTGTACAATAATAGCAGCTGTTCACTGGCATTCCATTTATTTTACTGTGGTCTGGCTACATATACAAGAGCATAGCAAACAGCACTGCCTATGAAATTGGATAATTGCTTTCTTCTTATTATTGGTCAAGTTTGGCTTCTGTTGTTGTAGTAAACACAGTGGCAAAAGGCACCTTGGGGAGGAAAGGGTTTATTTCAGCTTCTAGGTTATAGTTCATCATCAAGGGAAATCAAGACAGAAACGTGGAGACAGGAACTGAAGCAAAGACCATGGAGGGATGCTGCCTACTGGCCTACTTTCCATGGCTTGCTTAGCTAAGTCCTTATAAGACCCACTACCACCTGCTGAGGTGGTATCAACCACATTGGGCTAGGCCCTTCCATAAAAATCATTAATCAAACCACACCCCAAAGACCTGTCTGCAGATTGTCTCATTTTCTCAGTTGAGGTTCCCTCTTTTCAATTGATTCAAGCTTGTGTATATTTGACAAAAAATACACAACAACAACAAAACAACAACAGCAAGAATGTACAAGCACATAACTTCTTTGTCTTTGGGAGAATCACTTAAGTATTAACTTAGTTTGTCTTCAAAAAAATGCCAATGATTACCTAATATTCCTTTGTTTCCAGTTCTGGAGTCGACGTTTCTGAAGCTTGAAGCTAGAAGAGCTTTGTTTGTGGAATGTATAGAAGCATTTTCCTTGACCTATGAGGAATAAAGGAAACTATAGTATTTTTTTTTAATCTGTCTTGTAACAGTACAGAAATATCTGACCTCAGCTTAGGCCTTCTATGGCTCTCAGCAACTTCCTCATCAGTAAACTTTATCCCTGTGTCTCTTCATAGCATATGAGGATATTCTAGTGCTGAGGCTGACCGCCCCAACTCCTTTTAATAGTCAAATTAAATTTCCTCATCTATGCATGGTGGTACATAGGTATATACGTAAGTTCTTTTGATTCTGGCTAAGAATCTGGCCTGCTGTAGCCCCTTACTAAAGAATTGTCACTCAACAGCTATCTTAAACATTCTACATCTTTCTTTGTGAATCTGGTTTTATAAGACAGCCTCCTACCTGCAATAGTTACAAGGATTAACATTTAAACATAGAAATTTTGAAATATGTACTTACTTTATAAGAGGCTTGCTCACTAAAATACAGTAAGCTGTAGTCACAGCAAACTGGTAAATCATCCCATTTATTTCAGAATCTCTTTAATAATGGAATAGCAGGCTTTTTTCTTGTTCGTGAGTAACCTATTGGTTTATTCATTGATGGACAACTAAATAGGCATTCACTTCTATATCTCTCCATCATTTATCATGCTCTCTCCTTTTCTGGACACATTCACAATCTCTACTGTAGACAATGAGTCATCCCTTCTCACATGGATTTCCCTTTGATGAATCTTGAAATCACACTGGTCCTACAGCAGAAGTGGTGGCAGGAAAAGAAAAATGTAACTCCCTTCTTTCCAAAGAACATTGTATAGAACAAAAGCAAAACAAAACAGAAACAATCAGAGCTGTGACATACAAATCTTTCCTAAACTCTCACAGTTTGTAAGCACTGGTTTGTTAATATGCCTCTTATTAATCTTAATTTGTTTCAGGGTCTCCTTTTGCCAATAGAATTCCTCTATCCGTGCCTTCAACATATGGAGTAGAGGTTTCTGATATTACTGTTCTGTTACAGGCAACACCTAATTGGGAAGAGGCTGTTTGAAATTGATTCATGGAGGAGAAAACCCATTGGTGACTCAGTTGGTATTTACTAATTACCATGAATCTTTATACAGGAGAATTCTTCAACAGGATGAGAAGGTGTTGGCATGCTTGGTGACTGATATGTGTCAACTGTTTTTATGCAATGTCCTAACTGAAGCAAGAGAATACTTCACACTAATCTGTTCTACTAAATATGAAGACATTGATTGTTGTTTCATAATGATAAAAACTTAAGTAAGATAAATTAGAGAAGACTAAATGACCATAATTTTTATTATTATTAGTTTTACTTATATCAGATGTTAACCAAGATGCTTAGAACCATAACTCATAGAAATTGCATCATGTATCAAAATAAAATTTATCTATATCTTAAATATTATATAGAAACTGAAGGAAAAGGCTTCTATGGTTCTTAAAATTTTTCCTAAAAATGCAAACTTCTAATTTTATATAAAGAAAATATATTTCATTTTAGATCTATGAATAATTATCCCTTGCTTTACTTTACTTCTGAGCATTTCTTTTAAATATGAATAAAAGAAACTATACACAGTATTTCTGCTGTTAGAGCTCAAAGGCATAAAAAAACGGACTTTCCCAATAGCAATGTTTCTTTAAAAACCAGTCTGCCTCCATTCAGGAACGAAAGCATCATTGTACCACATGCATTTATAATTGATAGGAGATATAAAAAAATATTAGCCTCATTGTGAAGAAAATGGTGTTTGCTTTATAATAACCAAACATTTGAAAACAAATTAAAATAGTCACTGTGCCTTTTTAAAGGAGAAAATTGCATAGCTAATCTGTCCAGAAGTCAGATGCAATACCAAGGACTTGGTATCATGGGCATCATACGTAAGCATTATTTATTTTGCTTCTATATTCCCTTGACTATTTATCTCAACATTACATGCCAAGGGCTTCTTCTCTTGCTTGGGGGCAAACAGCATGTTGCTCATGTTGATCATGGTGAGCACCGGTTTTCTCATTATAAAACAATTCCCTTACCCTGAGAATCCCTGTGGAGTCTGTGGAATTGCCCTTGATTTACAAAGCAGGGGTGAAGAGCTGCACTTCCCTGACAACTTAGTTAAGACTATAACACAATAAAATCTTTTACATTGAAATCAAGCCATAAAATTTAACCCAATATTGGTCAGTCTCCTAACACAGAAGTAAGTGGTAAACACAAAGATAAAATAAGCGTGGTGAATTTGAGCTTGTTTCTAAATCCAAGAAGATCTAAGTAAACTTGAGGACAGAACCAGGATAGAGATGAAAGCCAAGAAGGAGAATTCTAACAAACTACAAATCTTAGGTCTCTCATGGCCAGGCATTGAAGCCAGGTGACAAGGGGATAAAGTCTGAAATCACAAAAGAAGTTTGGGCTTTGAAGTTAGATATTAGGCTTCAATTCATGCCCTACTCTTAGATTTGTCTCAGGCATGCAACTTAAGTTCACACTCTGTTCCTCTTTTCACTTTTCTCTTTCTCGCTTCCTTTCTTGTATATAGATACCAAGCAATAACTATTTGACAAGAATTTGAAGCACTAAACTAAAAAATGAGAATCAAATGCCCATTCCCATTTCTCTCTCTCTCTCTCTCTCTCTCTCTCTCTCTCTCTCTCTCTCTCTGTAGCTGACATTCAATTATGTGATACTTTTCCCACTGAGTTGGTCAGTTGAAGATACCATTTTGCTGGTTCTGGGTTAGATCTTGCTATGAAAAATTTCTCTTTATCAAAATTCCCTTCAATAGATGTGTGTGTGTGTGTGTGTGTGTGTGTGTGTGTGTGTGTGTATGTGTTGAGTATTATATGTATTGTCTGTATAGAGTATGTAGAGTGGGTTGGGTATGATATTCATATGTTCTCTTGTCAGATTTTTTTGACATAGAATTGATGGAACAAAATACAACACAGAAAAATTTTAATGTGTAAAAATAAATAAGAAGACTATTTCTTTAGAGCTATTCAACAATATTTTACACAAAATATATTATGATTGTGAAAGAATTAGCTACTTTGTTTGATTTTAAGATAATTTTTAATGCCAGGGATAGTGGTACATGCCTTTAATTCCTGCAATTGGGAGGCAAAGGCAAGCAGATCTCTGTTACTTCAAGGCCAGCTTGGTCTACATAGTGAGTTCCAGGATATCCAGAGCTATAGTAAAACCCTGTCTTAGAAACAGTACCAAAATAATGATAATGATGGTGGTGGTAATAATAAAAATAATAATTCATTCTTAGAAACTTTATTATTTGAAAATCTTTAGAGGTGTTGGAAAACTATATTTGTTAAAATTACAGAAAATTCTTAGAGTAATCCTACAATATTTCCTCAGAAAGCAGAAGCATTACCTATATAGCTGGTGTGGTGACACATACTTTAATTCTATGAAAGCAGAAGTGATCAGATCTCTGTGAGGTCACAGCCAGAATTACCTACATGATGAGTTCCAATACAACCAGGGCTTCACAGAGAAACAGGAAGAGGAACAGGGGTCATTTAGAGAAGGGATAAGAGTAAGACAAAGATTTGAAGAACTCTTATTTTGCAGACATTAAGAATTTATAATGGAACTAATGAAATTAAAAGTTACTACATAGCAAAGGAAACAATTACTAGAATGAGGATACAACAAACAGAATCCAAGGAAACCTCTGTAAACTATTCTTCTGACAGTTAGCTAGTGTCCAGAATACATAAATTTTCAAAAGCTAATACAGAAAAATTTTGAGTATTTCAATCAATAAGCAGGTACAAGATTGAACAGACAGTTCTCTATCACCAATAGATATGAAAGCCATTTAGCATCCTTTGACATCAAAAATTACAGAAACTACCATATTATTCCATCTGACGCAGTCTAGAAAATAAGCAACAAGTACTGAAGAGGATGTGCAGAACAGGAGTACTTCTGCATTGCTGGCAAACTAGTACAGCTACTATGGAGAGTTCTCAAAAAATAAAGTAGAAATATTATATAGCCTAGCTATATCAATTTGAGATATATACACAAAAAGAAGATATATCAGCACACGTAAGAAGTACTTGCCTATCTGCTATCATTTCTTAAGTGTTCACATTAGCCAAAGTATAGAACCACCATAGATGCCCACAGACAGATAAATAGATTTTTAAGTGTGGTAATATACATAATGAAATTTAAATCACAGAGAAGAATTTTTATATCATTTTTTCAGGAAAATGGATTAGGTCGGAGATCACCTAAGAAATTAGCCCAGACATAGAAAGCCAAATATTGCATTTCCCTTCACTTGTTAGAATCCATATTTAGCAAAGAACAAAAAATAATAATGCAAAGAATGGAAGAAACACATTTTGAAAGAAAAACATTGGGAGACAAAAGAGACTGACAAGAGATAACAAGCGGAGTTGAATATGATCAAACTACAGAATATAATATATATGTAAATATATACATACATCTACAGGATATATATATATAAAACATGTAATTATTATATTATAAAAATAAATATAATATTTATATTATATATTATGTTTATCATAGTGAATGAAACCCAGTACTTTTGTATAATGAGCATGCACTGACAAAACAAAATGAATCACCTTCTGCTCTTACTTTTGTCCATATTTTTCAATTTTACTTCTATGTATATGAAAAATAAAAAAGTAAAGAATTTCTACTTTACATAAAATGTCCTATCATATATGCCAACACATTGAGCCTCATTTTGTTCTTCCAGCCCACTGAGATGCTTCTAGACTATATATTCTAACCTCCAGTTTTCTAGTTAGGAAATAAACTGATATAAATAAGTTTACAGGGTAGTAAATAGTGTCACTGAGACTTTGAATCAGTCTTGTTTTCCTCTTTCAAACTATAGGATGTTAAGAAAGTAGATGAATAAACAGGCATAGAGTTATTGTCTAAATGTTTCAGCATGATTTGTTCCTGGAACAGGAAAAATGTAACTCAAAGTTTCATGCTTTGTGAAAAGCAATGTTGTAATGATCTCTCACCACGTGGTACTTGTATATAACAAGGCAGTTAACCAAATATGAGAAGAAGGTGACATTCATACGTTCAGTTTATTCCTGGTGATTTTTATCCTCTGTGATGGCATGTTGATACCATTTTAGATATTGACACTGCTGTTGATTTAAAATCAACATCCCTGTGGTTACTGGATCTTTATCTAATCTTAGACTCAGACAGTCAAGGATGCTTCCTGAAGGGTGAAATATATTATAGAACAGTATGTCCTGTTTCTAAGAAGCTATGAGATATGTCATCTGTGTTTTTAAGGAAATAAATTAGTTGTTTTATATTGTGCATGAATTTGTCCCTAGCCTCTGATTTATATACAGTCTTCAACATGTACAATTCCAAATAACAAGAAACAATTCATAGCATGCCCTGCCCCAGAAACACACTTTCTTTGCTTCCTGGTCAATGCTTTTTGCTTCTACACAGCTAAGTCTGAGTTTCAGGTCCAGCTCTAGAAAAACTTACTGAAAACATGACTATGGGCATATTGGACATTTTGCACACATTCTGTTAAAGAGTTTAATATTTCTTCCTAATAGGTATATTTCTGACCATGAGATGCAGATTTGTAAAATGAAACTCAAGTAATTTGGTTTAAGTGAGTTCTTATACTACATAGGACTACTTTCTATTAATTTTATCTTACCTCTAATTCATACGCGCATCCTGAGAGGCTTAAAGAAGATGGGAATGAAAATAAATGTCTGGGATTGAGTTTTTCATTCATATGTTTCTTTTCAAAAGTTTGGAATTGTTTATATAGCAGGGATTTGGAAAAAAACTAGATTAAAATAGAGATTTGGAACATAATATATACTATACTCATAAATCCAGTCTTCTGTCTCCCAAAAAAGTGTTCAGCACAATACACTAAATAGAAATTTTTAGCATTTGTGGCCACACTACAATTGAGAAATTTTGCCCATATTGACATCAAGATAATCCAGATTTTAAAAGAAAATCAAGCAACTTTGTAAACAGCATCACCAATATTTTTTTATTAGTATAACAAGATGAATGAGGATTTCTTCATCATTTTGAAGGCTAATAAAATTCATCTCTCACAGTTGTGCATGATTCTGAGATTTGAATCCACATAGAAGCTAAGCATATAATTTACTTTTTACAAGTTTTCAATGACAGGACGCCTTAGTGAAGAAATGAAGACTCTAAGTATCATTACAGTCAGTTATAGAAGACTGATGTGGACAAGGTTGAGACCGTGAGGAAACTGTTGAATGCTGTGAGGCAAATGAAAGAATAAGGGCTACTTTTACAGCAGTGTTCACTCAATCTCTATTTCCAGCCCTTCAGAATAAAGAAACCAGCCTTTCCTTTTGTCCTGGTAGGTCTCTCCCCCTCCCCCTCCCTCTCCCCCTCCCTCTCCCCCTCCCCTCCCCCTCCCTCTCCCCTCCCCTCTCCCCTCCCCTCTCTCCCCTCTCCCCCTCCCCTCCCCCCTCCCCTCTCTCCCCTCCCTCCTCCTCTTCCCCCTCCCCTCTCTCCCCTCCGCCCTCCCCTTCCCCCTCCCCTCTCTCCCCTCCTCCCTCCCCTTCCCCCTCTCCCTCTCTATCTCCCTCTGTTGCTCTGATAAACACATGATCAAAAGCAACTTGGGAAAGGAAGGGTTTGTTTTAATGTACACTTCTCTGTCACAATCGATCATTGAGGGAAGTCAGGCCAGGAGCTCAGAACAGAAACCTGCAGGCTGTAACTGAAGCAGAGAGGATGGAAGAACTCTTCCTATTGGATTGCTTCCAACAATTTGCTCTGCCTGCTTTGATAGTCAACTGGAGACTAGTTGCCAGGGAGTGGTACCACCCATAGTGGACTGGGCCCTTCCACATCAATATTCCATCAAGAAAATGCTCCTGTAGACTTGAGCACAGTCTAATTGGAGCTTATCCTTAATTGATGTTTCTTCTTCCCAGATGAATCTAGCTTGTGTCAGGTTGATAAAATTAACCAGGATACCTTCTCTTTTAGAAAAGTTAGATTTGACATGAGAATTTTGTCTTGGCTTTTAAGAAAGAGCATAAACATCAGAATGGTCATTGTATACCTGCTGTTTTCCCAATACTGTTAATTCAATCATCAACAGGTCAAAATATTTTCCTCATGAATAGTCTTTAATTTAAAAGGTTGTTTCCAGTGGCCTGTATATTTTCTATTTTGAGAAATGGTTTTGCACTGTTATCACCATTGTTCAGTTTAGAGCTGCTCAGTGGAATATTTGTTTCACTTTTATTATAATTAGGACCTCTATCCATTTTTAAGTATTAGGCTAATAATTATATGTTTTAAAAATATTATAGCAGTTATATGTTTTGTAGAGGAATTTCAATCCAGCACCATGGCTACTCTGGCAAGGGATCATATCCAAAGACCTCGATCTGTGTGATCGGGGAGGGAAGTAGCCATGTCACACTTCTTTTATTCTCTGGCTGGAATTCACACACACCCTTTAGGACACAGCTTTAAGGTAAAATTAGTTTGTAGAAGGAAGCAGCTGTGTTTGAAAGTGACATCTAATTGAGGGGCATGCAAAGTGAGACAGTTTGACTGAATGAGTCAGAGATAAGGTATTCCTAATTCTCATAGACCAGCACAGGAAAGAGAAGCTATTTAAGAGCAGTGTAGGGTAAGAGAGTCATTCCGTGAGTTGGGAGTCAGTTGAGTTCAGTACAATAGAATTCAGTTAGTGAGTTGCGAGTCACTGCAGTGAGTACAGTGCAGTGGAGTTGAATTCCTTCATGAGTTTATGTAGTTCAGAGCAGATCAGCAGAGGCAGCTGAAGCCAGAGAATAAGAAGGAGCCAGAAGATTAGAACAAATGGTCAGTGTTAGTTTGAGGCCATGCAGAACAATTCAATGAGAAGCTGGAAGAAACCGAATTGAATCAGTCAGCTCAAAGGGGAGTTTGAGCCAGAAAAGCTGAGTTGAACTAGCCTGTCAGAATTCAGAAAGAACTATAAAAGGTGATCTTATTCTACAGTAAGCCTCCAAAACAATTGCATCTGGCAAATAAAAGTTACTTTTACACTTCTTATCGGTAGCATCTCTAGAGGGATTATCTTTTTGGAACAGGTCAGAGTATGTCTCACTGCCGCTACCCACTGGAGACATGGATGCTGGAAAAATATCAGCACAGTAGCAGGAAGTTTGGTATGTGCATTTCTTAGTTAAATAAATATGAAATGTGGTTAACGGTTTGAATCTCTCAAGTCACACAATGATTAGCCACTCCAAGTTCAGTGGAATTTTAGGTTTAAAATACTTTAATTAGGTGCCGCTAGCTAGCTAGAATTGACATTATAACATAGATAAGTCCTGTTAGATAATGTGAGAGTTTTGCCATAAAGTGATCACACCTTTATTATCTTTGGCAGTTTGTAATGCAGAGTATATTCTTGTGCAAAATATAAAAGGTAACTGTTATAAAATACTATGCGGAAATCAGGCTTATTATTCCTTTATATTTAAAATGTCATGTGGTAAAGGTTATTTCCACTCATTAAGAGTAAATGCATGTGGCCATATGTTAGAACACTTTTGAATTGAAAGTATATGCAACTAAAATTATCAACAAATTTAAAAATACCCAAAGAAAAATAGCTTCCTTTTGATTTGCCAAAGCATCTTTTCTCAATTAAAATGTCATTATATTACATTCTCACTTGACACTTCATTATGATAAATCTGATACTGAAAACTGTAAGTCATTCTATACATAAATTTGATGGAATTTTGATATTAAAATGAATAAAACCTGTCAATATCCTAGAAACAGTGCATCAGCGAAGAGGATTATTGGTTTACCCAAATAATAATGTAGTCATTGAGAAGATAACATTTTCCAACTGCAATTACATGCCCTAATTTTAAAAAGGCTATCATTTACAATAATTTGGCAGATTTGGTCCATATTTCTTTCAAAAATTCATTTCTTCATTATGCCTCAAAACAATTTATGGTGCATTTATGTTGGTGAAGATAATTTGCTTTTTTTTTTTTATTGTGAATGGAAATCAGTAATTACATACAATCCCATTTTCTGCAGACATAAAGTTAATTCATGGTAGTAATCTTATACAGAATATTAGCTTCTGTTAGTTATGATGAAAATGTAACTGTGGTAAATGCCTCCATTATAACTGAATTTCCTTGGACTTGATGGAAAAAGAAATGTTTGCTTCGTAATAACGATTCCATGGGTGACTCTGTGACAGGCCTGCAGATCACTTTGCTCGGCAGTCTGTGGGACCTGTGATGCCTGCCTGTCCTTTGGCTTTGGCTAGAACTCCTCTGTTCTGTTCTACCTTCCCTCTTCTGGTGCTATGCCTCACTGGGAGAGCAATGCTTTTTTTTTCCATGCCTGAAGTTTATACCTACAATATGGAGAAAATCATAATAGTTATTTCGTGTTGATGGTAGGGCACAATGAGAAGATGCATAAGCGTTCTAGATTGTGCTCTGTATTTGTAAATACATTGCCACTAGCTGGGAAACCACACGCCAAATGATGTAACAAAATACATTTTCCTCTCCAACTTTCTGTCAGGAAGTTGCTTCTACTAGGAGAAACCTTAGGATACAAATGGAGAAAGCAAAACAGAAGAAAGGATTTTTAATTTCTATGGAAATTCTTCTTGAAACTTTGTTAGGAACTGTACTGACTTACTACTTAAATTTTTTCCAATCTATTAAGATGAAATGCTCCTCAAGTAATTTAATTTTTTTTTAAATTTCTTTAGTCTTTGTAGTTTTGAGTCTGGCAGACTAAAACACTCTTTGTTAAATAAAATGCAACAAGGTTTTTGATTTCTTATGTTATTCTACATGATAGAAACATGTTAAAATTGGCTGAAATTGTCAATAGGGGAGACAGCTCCCCAGTTGTTAGCAAAGTATTTGTATAGGCTTGAGGGTCTAAGTTTGACCCTCAGAACCTACTTTTAAAAGTCAGGTATGGAGAAACATACTTGTAATGCTACTAATTCATTAGTTTTAGTACTTTATTTTATTGAAAATAATTTTGTTGATTTGTTTTGTTGATTTGTTTTGTTTGTTTGTTTGTTCTGTTTTTTTTTTTATATAGCCAGCTATGGTTCTCTATGCCTTTATTCCCAGCACTTAGACAGCACAAGCAGGCAGATCTCTGACTTCAAGACCAGGCTGGTCTATAAAACAAGACAACGAGGCAACTAGGGCTATATATAGAAACTGTCTCAGAAAAAAAAATAGTTTTTTTAAAAGTAAAATATCTTTTTTTTCTCAGTTTTTCGAGTCAGGGTTTCTCTGTGTAGCTCTGGCTGTCCTGGAACTCACTCTGTAGACCAGGCTGGCCTCGAACTCAGATATCCGCCTGCCTCTGCTTCCCAAGTGCTGGGATTAAAGGCATGCGCCACCACTGCCCGGCTTCAAGTAAAATATCTTGATTATGATTTTCCCTTCTTCTATTACTCACAGTTCTTCTGTATCTCCTTTCTCAGGCTATCTCTCATTAGAAAGTGAACAGGCTTCATACATAGGAAAATAATCCAAGAAAAGGAACGGGAAACAGATATAAACACAGACTTACTTGGCTATACACTCACAAATCATAAAAACACAAAACTGGAAGCCACAATATATACACAAATGACAAATGATTAAAAAAATACACAAATAATAATAGAATAAAGAAAGGAAATACATACCCTGATGTGACATGACCTTATGAGTTTTAAAAAAAAAAAATCCAAAGATGTTATTGAGTTCATTTTCTGTGACCATCTACTTATGCGCACACAACCTGTCTTTTAGAAAATAGTTTATTTCCCCAATGATACTACCTTGGAAAAAACGAAATTTTCATTTGCAAGTGGTTATCAATGGGAGACAACTTCTGGGTTAGGAATGGGAGTTGTGTCCACTTCTTTCAGCTCTGGGACCCCATGTGGTGGAGACCAGTTCAGGCCTTGTTCATGCTTCCGCATCTCTGTGACTTCATATGTTCATCATCCTGTTGATTGAGATGACCTTGTTCTCATTGTGTCCTCCATCCTTTCTGGCTCCCACAGTTGTTCTAGCTTCTCTTCCCTTGTGTTCACTGAGCCCTGAAGGCAGAGATTTGATGCGAAATGGGATTTCATCTCATTTTGGTCTGAGTGTTCCAAGGTCTCTCATCCTCTGCATTATCATCCTCTGGCTGGGGCTCTCTGTATGTGTTCTCATCTGCTCCAGTAGGAAGCTTCTTTAATGACAGCTGAACAAGGCAGTGCTCTATAGACATAGCCAAATACAATTAGGAGTCATTTTATTGCTATGTTCTTTGAATTGGACAATAGTATTTTGTTTTCTTCTAGTTCACTGGACTACATAGTTTCAGGTTCCTGGTCACTCAAGCATCATTGGTTCCATTTTTTAGAGTGGACCTTAAGCCAAATTAGATGTAGGTTGGTTACTCCTACAAGTTTTGTGCCACTATTATACTAATATATCTTTTAGGCATGACTCCCTTGTAGATTGAAGGGTTTGTAGCTAGGCTCGTGTTTACTGATTTGGTAGCATGAACAATACCTTCCTGTACCAAAACTATTAATGTTAGCATATAAGGATAGAGGCCCTACCTACGCACAAGCTTGACTTTTCTGTGTCCAGTGGGATTGTGTGTGTTTTCTCCAGCAATTGGGTCTTACTTTGTCCTGGCAGCAGGCTAGATTGTTTGGTTTCAAGTGAGATCCCGTTGGAGAACAATTCATTTAAAAGGAACCCATTTCCAGTACTGGCAACTTGGTAACAAAAGATGAATTGTAATAAATGACATTTAAAAAAATTTCTTCACATTATATTTTTTTAACAGGATAAAGTATTTTATTAATTAATTTTTTAAATTTTTAATGTATCTTCACAAAGCCCCTCATGTATTTAGATTTTTTCATTTTTTATTGGTTATTTTATTTATTTACATTTCAGATATTATCCACCTTCTGAGAATAAGACTTCGCTTTTATGACAGTGCTGAGGATGGGATGTTCTGCCTTACACATATGAGGTAAACGCCTCAGCATTGAGCTATATATCAATCCTTTGAAATTTGGGCTTTTTAAAATTTGAAACTTTCTCAGAAAGCTGCTGAAACTGCTCTTGAATTCATTGTTCCCCATGTAGATCTTGAACTTATTGTCCTTCTGCCCTAGCTCAAGAGTGACTAGAATTACCATCACATACTAACAGATCTTTCATCTAAATGTTTTTGCTTAGTGCCTATGTTATTGCTCAGTATAGAGCATGCAGAGCAGTCTTCAATAGTATTAGGTGAGACCAGCAATTCTTCCTTACTTCTGAAATACAGGGAAATCTCCAGTCTTTCAGTTTTAAATGAAGCAATAGAAGTTTCAGAGATGCCTTATCTAATCCAGAACATTCCCTTGTTCCCAACTCCCCCCTCCATTTGCTTTGACAAAGTGTGTTTAATTTGGTCAGGTACTTTCTCTTTGCCAATTGATATAATGATATGTGATGAATCACACTGATTTCTTTCATTTTAAATGTTAAAGTCACTGTGAGATACATTCAGCTTGGTCATAATACATTATAATGTTTTAATGTATTGCTGGCTTTGAGCCTATGGACAGGGCTGCACTTCCTGTTTTCTCAATATGTCCTTGTTTAGTTTCCAGTCAAGATTTTACGGCCCTTGTAAGCTACATTAAGATGAGTTCTCGACTCCGTTTCCTGAAAGACTTCATTTAAGATTCCTACTACTTTCTACATTCATTCTTTCCCAGAATGCAGCAGTGAAGCCATCTGCACCTGAAGGTTTCTTTGTGGGAAGATTGTTAATTATAAAATTCAATACCCCTAGGAAATATGGACTTATTTTAATTATTTCTCCTTGTGTCAGTTGGCTAATTTGTGGTTTGCAATAAAAGCATCCTTTTCAATTGAGTTGCTAGATTTGTGGTTGTCAAGCTGCTCATAATTACAGTGTCCATGTTGCTGCTTCTTCCTTCCGCCAAGGTGTTCTTTTCTCTCTCCTTTTTCCTCTTGGTCAATCAAGTAAGTGGACTATTCAGGATGATTTATTTTGTGAAAGAGAATATGTGTATATCTCCACGTCAACACTATTTCCCCTTATTCTGTTGTTTCTCAGCTTTTTTCTTTCATTGTTTTCATTTTCATGATTTTCTTCTAATTAGAATTCTGCTGAAAAATTCATTTTACTCCTTTTTTGACAGTTTTATACATACAGACACTGTTTGTTGATGATAGCTATCTTATCTCCTCAACTCCTCTTGCTCTCCCTGGAACCCCTTCTACATGGCTTTCTCATCTTTATATCCTCTCCCTCCTTCTTTCTTTTAAATAATGCACCAAATCCAATCACTGCTCTCTGCTTTAGCATGGATAACATACCAGCAGAAATATGATTCTCTGTTTCCAAAATCAATACATCAGATAGGGATGGAGGATTATTAGTTCCTCCATCATTGGTGGTGAAATTATTGACCATCTTGATCATGTGTAGTAGATCTTATCATTGTAATATCAGTTGTTCTCATGAGTGCAGTGATCATAGTATATACAGAAGACATTTTATCATATTTCTTCCCACCCTCTGGTTTATAGAGTCTTTCTGTCCTCTCTTTGTCAATATTTGTCAGGGGCAGCCCTGCTTATACACTGAAGTCCTAAAATCAGCCACAGGCCTAAAATCAGCAATAGGCCTGACATACATGCGTGCTAACACAAAGTCTTGGGTCTTTATGGAAAAACACTGAAACAGATGACTAGAAGCTATTGCAAACAAGCAGCTTTGGTGGAAAGTTGCCAGGCTTTAGTGATAGACCTTGTAGATAGGTAACCTTGGTGGATAGTACCAACTTAGATTAGGACAAGTGAATAATAGGTGGAGTCATAGTGATCTGTCCCCTGAACCTCCACCCAGCTGGCACTCTGTTCTGGAAGATATCTGTACTCCCCCCAAACATCTATGCTCCTGAGTCATCCCCTTCCCCACACTCTGCCTTTTTGTGTATATAACCCGTGTGTAAAAAAGTAAAAATTTTGGTTTAATCAGCCTATCGACAAGCTGTGTTTTTTTGTGTTCACCTGTTTTTCCCCCATTCTCTCTTAGGTGATCTCCCTGGACCCTGTTTAATGCCCTGCTGGACAGGATAAATATTCCCCAAGCTTTGTGAATGTCTGAACAGATATCTTACTTAGGGCTGAGTATTCAACAGACACTTATTCTCACCTCTTTGATCTCTTATGAATCTCTAAATTGGCGGTGGCTCATTCCAAAATGAAGTTTCTCTGTCCAAGGTTGAAAGTCCTAAAATACATGGTTATACATATAAATATACAAAAGGCAGTCTGACAACAAATGTATGTAGCAAAACACTAATAGTACAGACCTTCCTTGGCCAGTAGATTTTACTGGGTTTACAGTGCCAGAGAACATTTCCTCCTGTATATAGGCTTCAAATCCAGTCACAAGGCAGTCAATCACGCACCATATCCCCTTAAGAGTCATGCCATTGTTCCTGCCTGACAGGTCTGTATTGTAGCATGCAAGGACTACCATAGAATAAATCAGTTAATGGTCTTTCTCCTCAATGCACTGCAAAACCCTAAAACCTCCATTATGAAAGCCAGCTAACTCAGGCAAAGTTTTCGGGTCATCCCAAGTTGATTTCAGTGTGTGCTGAAGCCAAAGTGTGTTGTGTCTTCAACAACAAGGTCTTACCTTTTAGATGTGGCCTGCAACCAAGAGCAATGACAATGTCCTGGTGGTTTTGAAGGCCCTAGGGATTCCCTGACCAATATCCTTAAGGGAAGTAACCCACTCCTGGCACTAATGTACTGAGATATGTAACCAGTATCTTATGAGGGGAGCTTTGTCTACGAAAACGGCACATTTTTGTTCAAGCTCTTCATTGCAAAAGCAAACAAAATAACAACCAAAACCACTTTGTACCTTTTAATTAATTACAAAGTGAAGGGTTTCCAAAATGTTCCTTTATACATGCTGAGTTGTAGTCAGCTCACCCTCTATTTCCTTCTGTTCTTTCTTTATAGTTTTTGTTCTTTTGTTATGTTTTGTTGTTGTTTGAGACAGGGCTTCTCTGTGTAGCCCCTTTCTCCTTACCCTATATCCTTGCTTAAGCCTTACTCCCCCAGTGCTTTCTGTTACTTCCATATCCCATGGTGCACCATCACTGCTATCCTTTCCTGCTTAAGGTCTAGCCCTCTCTCCCATCATTTTTACTGCATTTAATGAGAAACTTTTATTTATTTTGTTTTTAAAAAAGCACTGGCCATGGTGTATACTCTTATACCACAATCCTTTTTTTCTTTTAAGCTGTATTTTTAATACCTTCTTTTTAAATTAAAATATGATTACATCATTCCTTCTTTCCCCTCCTCCTTTCTTCCCCCAACCTTTCTCATGCACACTCACACTTCTTGCTCAAACTCATGGCCTCTATTGTTTTCAATTGATATCTGTATGTGTGAGTGTGTGTTTATTTCATTTCCCCATTTATCTATTTATTCATTCATTCATTTTACATCATGATCAAAGAACTCCTTCTCCTAATACCCCCTCTCATATGGATTCTCTGCCATACCCCCTTATCTCCTTCACCTCTGAGAATGGAAAAGTCACCCTTGGGTACAAATCCACCCTGGCAACTCAAGTCACTGCAAGACTAGGTACATCCTCTTTCACTGAGGCCAAACAAAACAGCCCAGTTTGTAGAGCAGGATCCATGGGTAGACAACAGAGTCAGGATAAGCCCCTGCTTCAGTTCTTGTGGTACCCACATAAAAACCAAGCTGCACATCTGCTATATATGTAGGGCATGACTCAACCTTTGTATGGTCTTTGGTGATTCAGCCCCTGGGAGCCCCCAAGGGTCCAGGTTAGTTGACTCTGTTGGTCTCCTGACCCCACCAGGTTCCTCAATCTTTTTCCCAAGACTTCCACAAGATTTCTTGAGCTCTGTCCAATATTTGACTGTTGATATCTTCATCTGTTTTGGCAAGCTTCTGGGGGGACCCTCTTAGCAGACAGTTATGCTAGGTTCCTGTTTGCAAGCATAAAAGAGTGTCATTAACAGTTTCATTGACTGGTTTCTGCCCATGGGATAGATCTCATGTCTAGCCAGTCAATATTTGGTAACCCTCGTTCATTTCTAAACATTTCCAACTTTCATTAGCTCTCAGTGAACTTCTTCCAGAAATTCTCATTCTTCTACCAAATTACTAAATGTGGGATAAGTGCCTTTATATGAATTAGCTTATATTTTTTATTATGAAAAGCACTAATTGCCTTTAAACACATTTTAAGTCATGTGCATGACTTTGTGTGTGTGTGTGTATGTATGTGTGTGTATGCAGGAGCTACCTAACATTGGCACTGGAATTCAAATTCAACTCCTCTGGGAAAAAAGCACATGCTCTTAATCACTGATTTATCGTTCAAGTCCATCCCCTCTTTCTTTGATAATAGCTTCTTCTCACGAGGCCACCTGTGTCTGATGTTACAGGCAGTTTCTATTGTTTCCAATGGTCTCCCTTAAGGACCCTACTGGTGAATAAAGAACATCAGTGGAAGCAAGCAAACAGTTCACCCTCAGTTTACTTTTCACTTAGAAGGTCTCTTTAAATTGGACCTTTTATACATCTTCATGGAACACAATGTTTGCAAGTCTTTGCTTTTGTCTTCTAGAATACATTATGTACATGTATGTGTATGTGAATATGTGTATGTGTATATATATATGTGTGTATATGTATATATGTATATACATATATTAATATGTATACATTTCTCTTTTTTTGTTGGATGTTTTATTTGCATTTCATATGTTATCTCTTTACCTCATCCCTCACCTGTCCAGGAACCCCCTATCCCCTCACCCCTCCTCCTGCTTCTCTGTCGATGTACCCCAACCTACCCACCCCACTCCCACCCCCCTACCCTCAAATTCCCACCCCCTGGGTGTCCAGTCTTAGTGAGACTCTTCTCCCACCTATCCCCAGCAGGGCCCTCCACTCTTACATATACAGCTGAAGCCATGGATCCCTCCCTAAGTGCTCCCAGGCAGGTGGTTTAGACCCTGGGAGCTCTGGTTGGTTGATATTGTTGCTCTTCTCATGGTGCCACAAATCCTTTCAGCTCCTACAGTCTTCACTCTGACTCCTCCATATACATTTCTCTCATCTGTGCTATTTCTACCCTTCTGACTCTTTGGGTTGACTACATTTCTGTTGCTATTGTTTTATGCTATTCAGTTTGCATGTGTGTGTGTGCGTGTGCATGTGTGTATACGTGTGTGTGTGTGTGTACACATGTAAAGCAGGTGCACATGTGTATGTGGAGACCTGATATTGACTTTAGGTGCTTCTCTATTTCTTACCACCATAGGTTTTCAGAGTCTCTCACTGAATCCAGAGTTCACCATTTCAGCTCAAGGAGCCCAAGAGCTCAACCTATCTCTGACTCTCTATCACCGATACTGCAAACTTACGCCACTGAGCTCAGCTTTTAGTGGATGCTGGGAAACTGTGCTCAGATCCTCATGTTTGTGGGGCAAGCACTTTAATCATTGATCTATATCCCAGTTGCTATACTCACTTTTAAAGCATTATCTTTTATTTTTCCTTGTAACTTTATATCTAGGGATTATACCATATAATGTTAACATTCATAATCCTCGATGCAAATTTGCCACTTCATGTATAATGAAAGTGTGATAGCTAATGTTGTATTTTCAGTTTAAATTACTGTGCTTAAGATATCTATAAAACAAAAATGCCTCTAACCTGTAAGCCTCACTTTCTCAAGGAGAGATGACATCCTAGAATGCTATGTTTTACATATACAAAGTTGGTTGCCCCAACTGCACAGGATATGTGCTTGACCACACCTAGATAAGAGACGCATAGACAAGAAGTATGTCAGAATATATGCTTGCTTCTAATTGGACAAAGATGAGAAGTATGTAGCCTTGTGGAGTTTGCGTATATAAGCCCCTGACTAAGGTAATTTAGACCATTTCTGAGTATGAGACTCAAGACTGACTTGGCCAATATTCATGACATATTTAACAAACCCTCTTATTTGTTTTTTTAAAAACATATTTAATGTCAGAATAGTGAATCTCTGAATGACTCAGACCCATAGCAGAAGACCAAAATAACAAAGTGCAATTTCTAACCATCTTCAGGTGTTTCAGATATTTTTTAATTCTGATTCTATCCTCACTATGAATTCCAATAACACTGTTACGGTTTTCCTCTAATCAGTTCATTAACTTTTTAAAATATTATTTAAATTTAAAAAAAGAGCCATTTTCTACATGCACATACCTACATTCTGATTTCCTTTGTCTGTGTTTACATGGGATAGGCATCACGGACAGAAAGCATCTTCCTCTAACTTAGCATACTTCTTCTGCTTTCCTGGTGCAGATGTCACAGTTTGAAAGCCTTTGACAGAAAATAACCTGATTGAGTCATTATCAACACAGTTTCTCCTGTACAAGAACTCAAGTATAAATATTTATTTTCAAGTCTTTTTGGCTTTAGCTTTCCACAGTTCTGATGAAGGCATCTCTGTTTTTACTCCCTTGTTTGTTTTTGTTCTCCATGATTTTATTTATTCTTAATATGTAATTATTTCACTTTCACTTTCCTTCCTCCAACCCCTCCATGTACACTGACCTTGCTCTTTCTCCAATTAATGGTCTCTGGACTCTTTTCCTTTTCAAATTCTCTCCTCAATTTGTTATTTCAACAGTATCGTACTCAGGTTTGTCTTTTTTGGTTGTTGTTAACTATACTGTGTGCGTTTGCTTTGCTTGTTATATAGAGACATTCTCCTTTCCAAGTGTCCTCTTTTTTGTTTAGATTTTCCAACTGTCTTTCCCAATATCCATTTCTCTCTGTTCCTTCACTCAACACATTTCCATAGCTGCTTGGTTTATCAACTCTGATAAACACAACAGTGTGATTATGACTATGCTAGTCATGGGATTACAACTTTGTTGATTGTAGACGGAATCTCACACTATAGCCTAGACTGGCCTTGCACTCAAGCTTCTGCTGCCTCTGCTTCCCAAATTCCGGGATTACAGACATGTGCCACCGTACCCATCTAGTTAGACTACCTGAACCTGCACCAAGGGACTGCTATGCCTTTGAGAAGCTGGATTTTCTTTCTAAAGCTTTCATGTTTTATCTCTCAAGAATTTACTTTAGATCAACTGCATTTTGTTCAATCTAGCTTAGGGTTTTGTTAGGAATGATTTAAAGTGATTTTTTTTTCTCTGAAAAGAGCACATCAGCTCTATTTATAAGGAGTGGAGTTTCTAACATTTTATTTGAATAACTTCTTGAGACTTTTTTATATGATTTTGAATCAGTACTCTAATCTTTCATACACTTCTTGATCCATAAAGAAAGTTGGTTTTGGCCAGTCCTCACAGAATTTCATCCCAAGTATATAAATTAGCATTTAGCCCAAGAACAAGGCAAATCACTTTGCAGGTCTCTGATCCTCCTTCCTTGCCTATTTCTTTTTTCTGATTTAGTAACTCTGAACTCTCATCTCTTTCTTCTGCCCAATGAGAAAATTGTGTTCTGACCACGACTGCCCCCTGGCTGTTTAAAAAATGCTGCCCCCACACACAAAAGAATCCATCCAGGGCACACATGGAGTTCCTGTCATGGATTTTCATTCTTTGTGTTTCCTATTTTCTGCAAGTAGCTACTTCAGAAACTTTGTGCATTTGTAAGCTGGGTTGTGGTTGGAATATATGTAGTCTGTCCATAACTCTCTCTTTGACAGAACTAGAAATCCATTTTAGTTATATTTACTTCCCATTAAATTTTGGTGGACTTATTCAGCATGCCTACAGCAATCACTTTCCTTTACCTGGTCTTTCTTTGTTTACAAAAGCAGAAAGAACTTGATTATTTGACCAAAGTAGATAAATTTTTTCATAAGCATCGGTGACAGCAGGTTTTTGTATATTTGTATATCAAAAAAGGATAAAGAATCTTTAGATTTGGTAATGGGAAACTTCAGTATTGCTAAATGATTTGTCAGGGTTCACAGGATGTATTTAGTGAGAAAAAGACAGGTCTAAGATGAAAACCATGAAGCTTCAAATCTCACTTTCAGAGCCTTAATCCTCTGGGCTGTATTTGGGGCTGAGGAATAATAGGAAATAGCATGGAGTGAGGTCGTTAGAGAATGGCAGTGCCACCAATGAATTTAATTTAAATGCATCTCATTTCACACCCTGCATCTTTCTCCTCAGAGATGTCTGAAAAAATGTTACATCTTTTAACTCTCTCATCACCAAAGAAAAAAAAGAAAAGAAAGGTTAGTGACAGTTTCCCATCCTACCTGATACCTAGCAGCCTATTTCTAAGGACTTGCTGCTGTTGTGGGATCCATGGCCACACGTGTCTACCCATATGTTGGGGAGCACAGTCATATTTTATATCAGTGGGTATACTGATTAAAAAGTTGCAGGTAACCTACAGGGATTTTATTTCATTATCCATTGAAATTTTTGGCAATGTATTACTTAGTTATAGGTATCAATAATCAAAATCGCAGTATGACATGCTTTCTCTTACACTGTTTTTTTCCCATTGAGAAGCACTGATTTCCATAATATTTTAACTATCATGCTTTTCTATCTTTCAGATGGAGGATTCACATAACATTCTGGATGTGTAATGTTAAAAGGCTTGGCACTGAATGCTTTTGCTTTTCAAGCCTCTAACTGTGAAGATACAAGAATCAGGCCGGCACCAACCACTTCAATGTTTTGCTTAGAAACGCAGTGGATGATTGTGTGCCAGACACTTCATTCATGTTGAGAAAGACTGAACTCTTCAGGGATCCAAAGTGGCAACATTCTGCTTTGTGAAGCTTTTCACAAGCCCTGGACCTGTATTAAATGAAGGCTTTGACATGGGTGCCCTTGGAAAATTCCCATGCCTATTATCAGCCCAGTTCTAGCTACCTGGTCCTAATTATCTTGTTTAACAGCTTGAGAGGAGTTTTCTTTGCCTTGCAAGAAAATACCAAACCAGAGGAGATAGCACAGTTTGAGATGTTTTGGTTGAAAGAAACTAGTTTTGGAGTCCTCCAAATGTCTGAAACCAAATTTAACACATTTGCAAAGTGAAAAGACCCCAGGAGGCTTCTAAGTGGGTGGTTGGCTGTCTTATAGAACTGATGGAATTTTGTCATGCTCTTAATGGAAAAATAACTAAACATACAGCTAACTAAATGAACTTACCTGGCACAAAATTAAAACTACCTGTGCTTTCAAATTCTACACACTAAAAGATTTTTTTAAGAAAAAGAAAACATTACTGCACATTTTTTAAAGTATCAATATATTTTCTTGTCATTGATAAGTGTTTATTTTGGGCCCCAAACTGCAATAGCAACTGCGTTATTTAGTTCTGATTCTCACACATGCTACCTCCCTTATGTATACCTTCATTCTATATATTCAAAGGAAATACTTCTGAGAAGCTAATGAATGGATTCACTCCGGATTCAGGAAGCACTTGAGAAGTTCAACTCCTAGCTGTAGTAGATGGCTGTTTCCAGAGGGTGTAGCCATTTTCTTCATGGATAGGGAACTTAATAGGCTCTTTCTATGCCAGCAGGTGGCCCTACGCCCATGTGCATAATGAAAGCACTTAGTGGACACAATTCTTAAAAATGAGAGAGACAAAGAGTACAGGAAGTTGGAAGGGAAATGTGGTTGGCAGGTGTGGTGGTTTGAATGAAAATGGCTCCCATAGTTCCATTTGTAATGGCACTAACAGAAGGTATATCCTCATTGGAAGCAGTCTATCATAGAACTTTAAGGTTTTATATGCTCAAGATGAGTCCAGAGTCACTCTCTTTTCCTGCTACCTGCCCATCTGGATGTAGAACTTTCTCAAGCAATGGGTCTACCTGCATGCTGCCATGCTTACCATCATGTTGATGATGGACCAAACCTCTGAACTGAAAATCAGCCCCAATTAAAAGTGATCCTTTATAAGAGCTACCATGGTCATGGTGTCTCATCACAACAAGAAAACCCTAACTAAGAGAGTAGGATATGTATAGGATGGTTTGGCAGGAAGGGCATGTGGGGAGGATTTAAACAAAACACACAGCACACAAGTATAAAATTCTCAAGCATTAAACAAATGTAAAAGAAATGTACTCAATTTTATACAATGCAAAGTAGGGTATGACCCAGATATATAATTGAAACTATGTGATCTAGATGTAGCAAAATTTTTTTAAGATTAATTTTCATTCTCTTTCAGAGACCAGAAGAGAGAGCATCAGATCCTTCAGAGCTGATGTTACCGTCACTGGGGATGCTGCCTACACTGATACTAGGGACTAAATGTGGTTCCCCTGTAAGAGCTGTCCATGTTTTTAAGCATTGTTTTTGCAACCCTTTCTACCCCAGGCTTTTGAGTCTTATTTAGACGAAGTTATCCTCAAACTCACTACATAGATGAGGATGAGCATGACCTTGAGCTTCATATACTTCTACTTCTACCTCTCTGGGGTTTCAGTGGGCTTTATCATGCCCTGTTATGTAGTGTATGTAACTTTGTGCATGGTAGGCACCATACTACCAGCAATAGATCCCAAGTCTTTATGTGGCACATTTGAAACTGTACAGCAGATACCTAATGAGATGAAGATGATAAATGAATATTGTCTTTAGTAGCATCTTTTCTTCCTTCACAATATCAATCAGTATTGTGAATTGTAGCTGAGGCTGCCCTCATACTTGTGATCTTACTGCCTTAGCCTCTCAAGGGCAGGGTGGGCAGGCCTGCACCATCACACTTAGTTACCCTTGTCTCTTTCTTCACACATAACCTTTCAATGACCCCTATATTAGTTGGTTCATTTTTCTTATCTACTTATTATTCCCTACATAATCTGTAAATTTATTACCTTGAAAATGTTTTTGAAGCAACCTCTGTTGTGCTTGAGATGAATAATGTCTCAAGGTAAAGACACCACTTTCAGCAATATGAATGTGTGCCTTAAGGGCTTCAGTGTTTTCCTTATGCTGCACCCCCAACTAAAAGAAGGAGAAGTTTACTCGATTCTTTGTTTTTAATACAGTAGTCTCTAATCACAAGATGTGAGTTCTTTCTATTACACTAAGGAGCTTTGTTCATATTGACTGTTAACTTTTTTTCTGACACAGTTTAACCATGGGAATGAAGTTTCTGATCGAAATATTTTGAATAGTGGGCAAATGAGTGTTGCTATTAATAAATTTAGTAATTCTCCGAACATTAGTTAAGAATGCCAGCAGTGCTGCCAGTGTGTGATTATTGTGTAGAATTATAAAAAGGCACATGAAGTAGACTTGGGAATGTGCTGGGGGGAAGGGGTGTAGGAGCAGGAAGATGGGGAGGAAGGGAAGTGGATTTGATCAGAATATATTTAGGTGTATTTAAATTTTTCAAACAATAAATTAGTTTTAATTTTCCTTTATTAGCCCATACCTGGTCATGCAACCAATGTGAACATACAACTCAAAAGTGTTGTAAAACAAACTTTTAAAATAGAAATCAAAAAAGAATATTGACAAATTATAAACACTGGACAAAAAAATTAATTTTATGTAAAATGAAAGACATAGAAAATTGCAGAATCAAACAGTGAAAACATATGTCATTAGTATGCAGTATTCTAACAAGATTGATGGATGCATTACTTAAGTAAGAAAGATGTTCAAAAGGGGTTAATTTTTTAAATAATTGTCTTTTTGCAACATAATCATTGCCACTTACTCACTGGGACCTGTGTGAGTCTTAAAGCAAACAGAAAATATATATCATTTACTTTTAAAGAGATGAAGGTATGTGGTATGGTAGGGGTTTTAAAGTGAAATTTTCTATTCCTGCCTGCTCATTCTTCTTCATTTTCTGTGGGGAGACAAGGTTTAGTGGCAGGAGTGGCCCAGTCAACACTCATAATAAGAGGTTAGCCTACAGGAATGGTTTAGGTTAGCTTGCAAATCAAAGGGAATTGTTACTACCTCAGAGCAGAAACAGTTTCTTACTTAGACAAAGTTTCTGGAGTTTATGTTTATATCACTAAGCATGGGTAGGCCAGTGTGTTTTACAGTGAGAGGGAGGTGATGTTCAAGAAAAAGCAAACAAACAAACAAACAAACAAACCTATCTCACCAAGTCATAGAAATAGGATTTAAAAACTTTGAAAATCCAGCTGATTTTTCTTTCACGTCAAATACATTATTGCTTTTGAATACTTAAGTATCCATTCCTTCTCTGTCTGAAATTTTGTATTATCCCCATATTTATGCCATATCCTAGTACGTATTGATTTCCTGTATTAGTTTATTATAAAAGAAGTATTCAAAGTGCTATTTTAATTGATTTGCTGAGGAGCATTTCACACACCACCTTGTTTGTTGAATTTAACTGAGCAAGTCAGTATTCCTGTGTCCACAGTTGGGTAATCTCCATCCAAATGCAATGTTGGAAGATTCTAACAAGTCAGAATGAAACTGTTTCTTCTACAGGGTAAATTAAAGATGTTGTCATGACAAAGCTAGAAAATTTGGGATATTAAATAAAAGAAATGATGAAAACTGATGAGAATGAGTGAAAGACTAGTTATGTAATGAAGGAAATCTAATATTATAATTGTAACAATAACACATGATATGTTCCATATAATAAGAAATCACTTTGGAAATCAGTCTGGTGGTTCCTCAGAAAATTGGACATAGTACTGCCTGAGGACCTAGCTATACCACTTCTGGGCATATATCCAGAAGATGCTCCAACATGTAGTAAGAGCACATGCTCCACTATGTTCATAACAGCCATATTTATAATAGCCAGAAGCTGGAAACAACCCAGATGTCCCTCAGCAGAGGAATGGATACAGAAAATGTGGTACATTTGGACAATGGAGTACTACTCAGCTCTTAAAAATAATGACTTCATGAAATTCACAGGCAAATGAATTGAACTAGAAAATATCGTCCTGAGTGAGATAACTCAGTCACAAAAGAACACACATGGTATTCACTCACTGATAAGTGGATATTAGCTCAAAAGTTCGGAATACCCAAGATTCAGTTCACAGACCATATGAAACTCAAGAAGGAAGACTAAAATGTGGATACTTCAGCGTTTCTTAGAAAGGGGAACAAAATACTCAGGAGGAAATGTGAGACAAACTGTGGAGCAGAGGCTGAAGGAAAGGCCATCCAGAGACATCCCCCACCTAGGGATCCATCTTATATACTCAAGACGCCAAAATCAGACACTATTGTGAATGCTGGGAAGTGCTTGCTGACTGGAGCCTGATATGGCTGTCTCCTGAGACGCTCTGCCAGAACCAGACAAATACAGAAATGGATGCTCACAGCTAACCATTGGACTGATGGAGGAGTTGAAGGAGGAACTGAAGGAACTGAGGTGGTTTGCAGCCTCATGGGGGAGCAACAACGGCAACTGGCCAGCTGGCCAGACACACCACCCCCCTCCAGAGCTCCCAGGGACTGGACCACCAACCGAAGAGTACACATGGACGGACCCATGGCTCCAGCCGCATATGTGGCAGAGGATGGCCTTGTTGGATATCAGTGGGAGGAGTGGCCCTTGGGCCTGAGGGTGTTCGATGCCCCAGTGTAGGAGAATGTCAGGGCAGGAAGACAGGAGTGGGTGGCTGGGGGATCACACTCATAGAGGCAGGAGAGAAGAGATGGTGATGTGTTTATAAAAAGATAAAGAGAGAGAATATGTTCTATGGATGGGTGCTGAGGTATGGGGGAAAGGGATTTCTCAACAGGCCCATGCCAAGGCATACCTTCCCCCTCAGGGATCAGTCACACAAAGGAATAGTATAGAATAAAGTTTATTCAGGGCATGAGGAAGGGAGTTAAGAGGGTAATGGAGGCAGAGAAAGGCAGAAAGAGGGTGAGAGTAGAAAAGTAGAGGCCAGGCATGAACACTTGGAGAGAGAGGGAAGGGAATAGTGGATGGAGGGAGGAAGGGAAGAGCCCAAGAGGGTAATAGAGAAACAAGAGTGCAAGAGAAGAAGGAGGGGGCAATCATTCCCTTTTACAGTGGGTAAGGCCTACTTGGCTGTTGCCAGGTAACTGTGAGGTGGGGTTTAGACAGAATGCTAACAAATGGGATAGGGGGTTTCTGAAGGGGCTATCTGGAAAGGGAAAACAATTGAAATATAAGTAAAGAAAATATCCAATAAAAAATTTAAAAAAGAAGTTATGGCAACAATGGCTGTCAAAGGTCACATGGTAATGCCATTGATAGGTAATATTTCCTCTGGGCTACAGCTAGCTTTTCATTACTCAACCATTTTCTTTCACAAATTGAATGACTGTACTTCAGAAGTGATGGTGATGGGGACAAACAGGAATGCCGTAGACACTGGATCATATTGAATGATAGGTTATAGCACCCTTGGTGTTTCATGTACAGAATGGTTGTGAATATTAACAGGAATGATTTAATACCACTGAAGGCATTATTATCCTTATAGCCTTTACACAGCTCTACTTTACAGAAAAGATGAGGCAATTTGGTAAAAGGTAACTAGAGCCAACATCAATTTATAACTAAAGCAACTTGAACCTGTGTACTCAATGTCATCCAGACGATGTTCTTTTTGTCACACAATGCCCCTTTAGATGACTGATTTTGTTCAAAGTTAGGCCGAATTCTTTCCTGTGCTGGATAATTATATATCAACTTGACACAAGTCATCTGAGAGTAGGAAACCTCAATTAAGAAAATATTTCCCTAAGATTGGGCCATATAGATGCCAAATGCCTGTAGGACATTTCCTTATTTAGTAATTGACAGGAGAAAGAACTCAGCCCAGTGTGAGTGGTGTCATCTCTGGGCTGGTGGCTCCAAGTTTTATTTTTTAAAAAGTGGCTGAACATGTCATATGGAGCAAATCAGAAAACAGCACCCCTCTGTGGTTCAAAACTCGCTAGGGGCATGGCGGGGTCGGTGTGCACCTGCAACCCACAGCTGACTCTGTCCTGGGAACTGTGGTTGCAGAGGAGAGAGGGAGCCCCGCTGATGGCTGGGACGAAGAGAGCGGGGACCCAGCATGCCCAGCAGCCGCAGCTGAGGCAGCCTGTGAAGGCTCGGGTGCATGGACCACAGCTGTTAGGGAGTGCAGTGAGCTCTGGGCTGCTGGAGCAGGGTGAGTGCCCCGCGGAGGGGAAGGCTTTCCCAAGCCCGAGTTTCCCACTTACACAATGAGAGTCCAGAGTCCCAGGAGACATGTGGAATTGAAGACATGGAGATTTTATTGATCATGTTGATGGTTGTATCTGAATGGCGGTGCTCTCCCACAAAATACCAGGAGGGGCTTGCTTATATTGGAAAGAGGAGGGGTTTGGGAGGTGACTACGCCTTGGCCTTTAGGTAATTCATTAATATGTAAATATTGAGGCAGAGACCTGTTAGCCACGCCCTCTACCTGTGTCTTACATGACCTACTGCATGTTAGGTCTCTGGGGTATGGGGGCATGGCCAAACACCCCAGGATTTTTACAGTCCCACATGCCTCCATGGTCTGTGCATCAGCTCTTGCCTCTAGACTCCTGCCCTGCTCAATTTCCTGTCCTGACCTCCTGACCTCCTTGAAGATGAATAGAGATATGAAGTGAGAACTGAATAAACCCTTTCCTGCCCAACTTGGTATCCTGTGTCTATGACACTCCTGTCTGTTCCCATTACCATCACTTCTGAAACACAGACTCACAGTCTGTGGAAGAAAATGTTTGGGTAACAAAAAGCTGACCATAGCACAGATGAAATATTACCTGTCAGTGACATTACTAAGCACCCTTTGACAGCTAATATTGCTGAAACTTCATGGTATTTCATCACAGCAATAGTAACCTTAACTAAGAGATTTAATGAAGAAGAGGAGGAAGAAGAAGATAAGAAAGAGAAAAAGGGGAAGGAGAAGGAGAAAGAAGAAGGAGGAGAAGAAGGAGAAGAAGAGGAAGAGGAAGAAGGAGAAGATGAGGAGGAGGAGGAGGAGGAGGAAGAAGAAGAAGAAGAAGAAGAAGAAGAAGAAGAAGAAGAAGAAGTCCTCTTGCCTAAGTCACAGAATTAGTAACTGTGTAGACGTAAGTTGTAAACAGCAAATTGACAAAATACTTTAAGTGTTACCAATGCCCCTTTTGTAAGCAACTGGGTTCCACGTTTCCAGAGTAGAATACGTATTTGTAAATTATTCTCTCTTACAGTATTTGGCCAATACATTTTTTATATTCATATTATGGATGCATAACTCTTTTTATATGTTTCCACATAATTTATTTTAGTAAATGTATTTGACTTTTTCAAGATATAGAACATGTCAAAATCAATCTTATTACTTACTATAAGATATTTTTAATTCCTTTTTACAGATTTAGTTTCTTTTTAATTTTGTGTGCATGTTTCTCTCAATATAAATATACACTAGTAAGTTTAGTTGCATGTGGAGGCCATAGGTATTGGTTTCTCTGGTCTGGAGTTAGAAGTGGTGATGAGCTGCATGGCATGGGTGTTGAGAACCAAACTAAGATCCTCTGGAAGAGCAGCAAGTATTTTTAACCACTTATCAATCTCCTCAGTTAATTTCAGTGGTAGCCAACGATAGTCTCTTCAATTTGCATCTGTTCATCTTTTAAATTATAGTCAGAATGTGTATACAATGCATCCTAGGCATTGCACTAGACTCTAGGTGCTCATCAATAAATAATCAATGTTCCTGCCTTTGTAGTCTTTCATTCTAGTGTAAGAGACAAATTGATTTACAACGAAATCAATGGAAAGAGGGCATAGGCTTTTCCAAGCACTCATTTTAAAACGTAAAAATGAAATATCTCAAGTGATGTGATAGAAGGAAGATAATCACAGGATTTCTCCTTGATGAGGCATATTTAGTACAAGATTTCAAATTAAGAAGGAATCTGCCATGCCTGATTTTTTTGTATCTGAAAGATGGCATTTGAGACAGAGCAGAGAGTTAGTTTAAAAGCTTATAGAGAAGAAAGAATTTGCTTGGAAATCAGAAAGGAATCCCTTGGTTCAATCTAGTGATTGAATTAGAAAATGTTGAAGGACCTAGATGGAAGAGCAAGGAATTAGAATTTGTCCTAAATATAATATGAAGACACTTGAAGCTCACAAGTTTTAAAGAAAGAGTGAATTGAACTACAGTTCATCACTGTGCATAGTGATATTCTTTCATAGGATGTGAAGGCTGATTGGCTGAAAAGAAAATACAAAACCCTTAGAAATGTCAAGTCTGAGCTGCTTCTAAGAGCTAAAGTTGACATATTAAAGAGACATTGGATGTATGACTCGGGACATTAGAGAAGATATCCAACTAAGGATACAGATCTGGTTGACAAGTTTATAGATAGTTTTCAAAGGCACAGTTTCATCAGAAACAGAGAAAAACCATACTTGAGCCAGCACATTAGGAACTGAAATACCTGAAGAGTACAGTATATGTCAAGGGCCTTGTGGAGGAGTTGCCAGGAAAAAAAAAGAAAGAAACTGTTATATAGCAGGTAAGGGCATGATGACCTCTTGAGAGGCTAAGATTGGAGAATGTGTGAGACATGCTTGGATTTGACTGCATAGGGACGCTGGTGTTCAGGAAACTTTGGCAGAGTTGCAGCAAGAGGATCATGGAAAGTGAAGGATATGTTTGTATTCTTTCTTTTTTTGTTGTTCTGTTTTATTTGTTTTCATTTGTAGTGAATAGTTGCTCCTAACTTTTGCCAACACCTCACATAGCAAGTTATGTGTATCCATTTCCTAAATACTGTTATTGGAGACCGTTCTCAAATAAAATGTCACAGGGTTTCTGGCTGAAGTGTCAAGCTTTGGACCTTGGACAAAAGCTTGGGTCTCTAGCATCTCCTAGTGCAAGAAAGTAGGAAGCATGTTGAAAGAGTCATGAAAGAGTTACCAAGACTGCAAGAGCTCTTACTGGTAAATGCTGGACTAATTTGAGAAGTGAAATAAATCAGTGCTCCATTACTAACTTATTGTAAAGATGTTTTTTAAGAGTTCATCACTATAAATTAAATTATTAAGTAAATTATATAGAGAGAAGAAAAATATCTTTATGTATTTTTAAGTTTTTTTTTTTTTTTTTTGCTTACAGTGAATGAGTGTGGTGCATGTGCAGCTACCTGTGCATGTTTATCTGTGTGTAAGCTTGTATGTACATATGGAGTCAGAAACCAACATAGAGCATCATTCCTCCTCAGCGCAGTCTAACTTGTTTGTTGAGAAGAGGTATTTCATTCTGAAATAGAATTCACATAAAAGAGTGGGATGTCTGGGCAGTGAGCCTCCCTGTTACTGCACTCCCAATTCTGGGATTGCTTGTAAGGGCTTCCATGTCTAGCTTGTTGTTTTTAATATAGGATCTGGGGACTCAATCCTTGGTTTTCATGTTTAATATGGGAAGTACTTTTATTAGTGAGCTTTTCTTAGATGAATTACATCTAAGAAATGAGCACAACCACACACACTGTCATATGGTTTGCATGCTTGTTATCCAGATGATGTCATTATTGGGAAATCTTAGAACCTTCAGAAGTTTGGGTCAAACTGGTGAGGTGGGTGTTTAGGGTGAGCCTTTGAAGGATTCACCCACTCATGAATCTTAGTTTAGTTTCTGCTTCATAGCCTGATGAGCATTTTCCATCTATTTCTAACACTATGAATATGTTCTCTCAAACCTGCAAAGTACTAAATACTCTAAAGTGGAGAGTTAAAACATACCCATCCTCCTGGTTAGTTACTCTTTCAGATACGTAAACCAAGTAAAGCCAAAGTAACTAACATATATTCTAAGTATTTTGTGAATGTATCCCACATGTATGAAGGTGGAGAGTAACTGCTGACTTCTTTATAACTCATATAGTAATTAGATGGAAATGGTAAAGTAAGTAGTTTGCTGTGAGTCCACCTGATAAAAGCTATGTCAATTAGGAATTATGATCAACATCAATAATGATACTATAGCAATAGAACATTCACATAGCATTAAATAGATGAGTGTGTGGTATAAATCAACGTGTGCATTTTTCTTTGTAATTTTGCTCTTTAAAATCATAATACTAATGTAATGCAGTGCAATTCATAACACCATGTAAGCATGAGATTCTACTGTATAAATTAGCTAATGAAAATATCAAGGTTATAAGAAACAATAAAAACAGGAGCAGTTATCAGAGCATACTAAGAAGGCATGACAGACAGGTATGATGTGGTAATACAGATGACGTGAAATAGAGAAAAAGGACATGTGTGAAAAAGTGAAGAAATCTGAATCAAGCATAGACTTTAGTTAACAATGAGACATCAATGTTGAATCAATGACTATTGCAAATGTATGACACTAATGTATGAATTTAGTAATAGGGAAATGGATGGAGAGTTCATTAAACTCCACACTGTTTTTTTAATACAAATATGTGTTCTAATAACCTAGCCTATTTTAAAGTTATTTATCAACAAAATTCCTGTTTAGTAAAAAGTAAAGAGTACTAGTATAAGGCCAGAGTAGATAAGTATCAGCAAGGATGCTCAATTTGTCTGCATCACATTCTACAGGTTCTCCTGGTGCAGCAACCAGAAGAGCAGTGTTTCTGTTTCTTTACATTCACACGGAGAGAAACAAACTCGTTAGTTCCTGTAGGACCCAAGAATGAATGCAAGAGTATCGTCAGGGAGATTATTCTATAAAAACCTGAAATAGTGAATCAATTTCATTCAAATGACAGTTGCATCTGAGACTAGAGAGGTGGCTTTTGAAGAGGACTCAAGTTCTAGTCCCAACACAAAGCCAACTTTAACGGTAGCTCCAGGGAATCTATCACCCTCTTATGGATTCTGCAGGCACTGCACACACACATGCACATATCCCCAGGAGAGAACACCCATGAGCATAATTAAATAATAATAAAATAAATGAAATATTTTTAAAAGACAATCACTGATAAAACAGGTGTATCTGAGTGAAGCAATCATGGGGCCCAGTTGTTAAACATACATTAATTTATATTATTTATGTGACTTAGCTCTTCCTGTGAGATAAGAGTCCAGAGCATTGCTCCTGCAATGGAAGAACAAATGCACAGTATAATGAAAGGCCCTTTTTAAAGGAGCTGTCAGTCATTCTGAGAGTGAGAAATTGTTTTCCTTGCCTAAGTTTGGACTTACTAGATAGGCTCAAGACCACAGATGAGAGATTACTATAATAATGACATTTAAATGCTTCTTGAAAAGTCATGATATCACAGGAACAGTAAGCATAGGGAAGCATTACAGAACAATAACCAAATAATCCCATTATTCACATTTTAAGAGTTTCGAGCCAACAGTTTTCCTCACATTCCATTTTAAAACTTCAAAAATGTTTTTGTTCTATACATCTTAAATGCATACTAGTTTTCCGATTTAAACTAGCTTTAAAAACATTGCTAATATGGCTTGGGTGAATTAGGTTGAATCACCTTTAAATGTCAAGAGCTGTCACTGAATTAATTAATAATATATTTGCATTTATGTGATGGTGACATATTTATCAGTTTGTTTAATATCAATTAGGGCCTTTTGCATTGATTTAGGATGACACTAGAATATCAATTTTTAAAATTAAGTTATTTTTCAAATTCCCTTATAGAAATAGATTCAGGATAAAATTTCTTCACATAATTAATGTTTCAGAAAGCATACAGAGTAGAATTTAGTTACAAGAAGAAGACATGGCATACAATATTGAAAACTGACTCAGCTAAAGTATGTCATGGGTTGTTGGGGTCTTGACAGGAGACATGTAGAATATATAAATATTACTTTTTGTATTGGTGTCATATAAAGTAAGGTAAAAAAACATGCTGTCAATTTTCTACGCTGATTATAAATACAAACATTTAATTAATAATAATGTTTGTAACAAGTAAAACATAAGGTAAGAATAAAATAAAGTTATTTGAGTAAATAAATAACTGTTGAACCTTTAGAATATAGTGCTAAATAAATAACCAGCATATTCTTGCCTAGACAAATCTATCTCTTTTGTCCTCAGCATACAAGTAACATTAGGTAGACTGAGCAGGTTGTATTCATGTATTTAGGGAAAAAAAACCAAACAGATGTGTGTGTGTGTGTGTGTGTGTTTCTGTGTCTGTGTGTCTGTGTGTTATATATGTATGTATATATTACTTATTCATCATATACATATACATTTATACATATGTAAAGACAACTGAGAAAGAGATCATAAGTTTTAATGAGAGAGCAAGAAGGGTAAAATGGGCAGCTGTATAGGGAAATAAGGGAAGAGGAAAATGTAATTATAATCTCAAGGAATAAAAGGAATATTTTTTTAAAGATTGTGGTACTAAATTAGGATTTAAAAAAACAAACACTGCTGGGCGGTGGTGGCGCACGCCTTTAATCCCAGCACTTGGGAGGCAGAGGTAGGCGGATTTCTGAGTTCAAGGCCAGCCTGGTCAACAGAGTGAGTTCCAGGACAGCCAGAACTACACAGAGAAACCCTGTCTCGAAAAAACAAACAACAAAAAAAAAAAAAAAAAAAAAAAAACAAAAAAAAACCAAACACTGGCATTGTAAGTAAACTTAGAGTTAGTGATTTTTTTCTCATTCCTACTCCCTACAATTGCCAAGCCTATCTGGCCACTGCACTGATGTGTCACTAAACAGTCCTCCTACACTCAGGCTCCCAATATTGGAATGATGCCCTTGAATTCCCTCTATATTTCATATCTTCTTATAGGTAACCTGGACATAATGGTCTAGCAACCAACACTGTGGAGATTAATCAAGCATGCCTCAAGAACCGAGTTTTTCATTTTTTAGTACTCATCTGATAATAAGGACAGCTCTCCTTATAATTGTATCATATACTTAGAAGTATCTCCCATATACACTTCTACTCTTTATGAGTAAATTTTAAAAAGAAAGATTAGAAAAGATAATTTAATCACTCATACCAAAGACAAAAGCAGACAGATGTCAGTTTAAATCATGCATAGGATGGTATGGTTAGGTAGCATATATAGGCAGGCATAATATGCAATATAAGTCAACTTACAATATTTTTTTTCTTTCTAACAAATAATATGCTATCTAGCATAGTTGAAATATCATCTATTAAATAAATATATCCGTTTGTTCCTTGGTAAGTAGTTATAATTTGCCTAGATGTAGTCTGGTGCCAGCTTCAAAACCTCTTTATTGGGTAATATTTTTTAATATTTCCAAAGGCAGCAGAACATCTTTCCAAATGCCTTCTCACACTGTATGTTCCCAGAAACCTAAATTATGCTTATGTCATCCACAGAAATAAAAAAAGTAATACATGATATAGGATATAAAACATTTGCTCACAGAAGACTCTTAAGAAGGCAAATTTTTCCCTTTGGTTTCAAGCAAACACTAAGTGTAAAACATTACACACAAGGAGTCCAATGTTTAATTTTGTTTTTTGTTGTTGTTTTAGTTTTCTTTAAAAAAATGAAGACATTGTTTCTAGAAAGTGTCATTTTCGACATTTCAGCCGTGCCATGAAATACTTCATCAGAAAAGCTGATTATCTATCAATAAAATCATAATTGAGCAAAATTCTTAATATTTTAAACTTGGCCCCTATTATTCACAAGTGTTATATTTCAATAACCCACAGTTTAAAAACTCTCAAAGGCATATTTATGTTCCAAGCGTATTAAGCCACTTGTATTTATAAAGCTAAGTAAGGAAATAAAGGAGAAATAAGGTGATTTGGTAATGTTCCTAAAAACATTTTCAAATAGGCAATAATCATCCGAATGATGGGATTGAATGCAAACCTCAATTAAAAACAGTGTGCTTCATTTGATTTGCTAAAGCAATACGAACAATCATCCTTCAAGCATGCTGAAAAAGGTCACTTGTCTTGGCAAAAGAGTCTTGTTGGCTGTTTCTTTTTAATTGTTCTGTCTTTCCTCATTAAAACACATTATATATAATTGGGGTTTTGGGTTAAGTTACGAGTAGATTATTTTCTTACCTGCCACGTCTTAAGTGTCCTCAATCAATCTTCTATTTCTTATAAACCACACAATTTTTTTTTCACTGAAGAATCCTTTGTAGCTTGAAGTGAGAATCCTGAGACAGGTTGAAACATGAACAAAGGTAGCACCTATACTGGCCACTGGTGAGCATTCTGCTCTGTCAGAAAAGTAGCCACAGATTAGATAAGAAAAGTAAGAATGAAAAAACAGTAACAACCAGGGGCTGGAAAGATGGCTCAGCAGTTAAGAGCACTGGCTGTTCTTCCAGAGGTCCTGAGTTCAATTCCCAGCAACCATGTGGTGGCTCACAACCACCTGTAATGGGATCGAATGCCCTCTTCTGGTGTGTCTGAAGACAGTGACAATGTACTCATATAAATTAAATAAATAAATCTTTTAAAAAAAACATAACAACCAAAAATCCCAAAATAGTATCCCTTTCTAAACTGGAAAGTCACCTTCCCCACTTTTCAACTCCTCTCCCTCCCGTTTCAGCTCAGCCTATCAATTTTCCTAATGTTCTACTTGAATTCTTACATAAGAAGCACCTCAGGTATAAGGTATCATCTAGGCAATATAGTGAGTTCATGAAACATGTTGGGGATTGGAGTCAGGAACATTAGATGCTCCATATTTAAACTTTGTAAATTTGGAGCAGCCTGTTTCTGTGTCTAGCTTTCTGCTGTTTCTGCCCTAGGTCCATGAAAGTGTGCAGCGTCTCGTGAAGTGTCTTGGAGTTTATTTTGGAAACTTTAGTGAGTTTTTCAAAGCAGACATTGTTTTGGAAATGACTAGAAGGGAATACAGAGTCTGTTGTTCCCTGATTTTATTTACAACAACAACAACAACAACAAAACCAATTATGTGAACTGAGGACTCCCAGCTGCAGTTTTGAGACCACAGAGTACTCCCAAAAACTTAGTGCAATCTTGGTTGGGAAGTTTAGAGTGGTGTTCATTCAATTAAAGAAGATTTGAGTGAATAATTTGGGTTAGAATCTGGATACTTATCATGTTTCTGAAGGGTAGACTTTGGCTTCTCACTGGTGGAAAGGTCAATTAGTGTCAACACCTCCATGAGGAGAAAACAGAGAATGACTTCCTAGCGACACTTGAAGTAAGTAAAGTGCAGGGTTGAAATGACATATAGGGCATTAACGTCCACTAATGTGTGAGAGGTGATCGATAGGCTAGTCAAGATGTCCATGTGACAGTAACAAACACTGATTCTAATAGATTCTTGACAAAGGTAAATAGATGCAAGAATCCTGAAGTCAAGTTAGTGATCCCAGATGCTTGGCTCTATCTTTTCAGTATCTTCTTACACACATGAAACAGTGTGAATTTATTCCATAGTTAGTGTTCAACATCCTCTATAATGATAAAAACTGTTGTTACAAAAGAAGAAGGAGAAGGAGAAGGAGGAGGAGGAGGAGGAGGAGGAGGAGGAGGAGGAGGAGAAGGAGAAGGAAGAGGAGGAAGAGGAGGAAGAGGAGGAAGTACTATTTTAAACTTATCCTTGACTTGCTTATAAATAAATGAAAGTCACACTATGGTTATTTTATTTGGTGTTGACGGTTATTATGCAGTAATTCCTAATCTACTTTTCTAACTGCTGCTCTGGCTCACTCCCAAGCTGTGTTCCCCAGATACTTGCTGTTTCTCTTGGCCATGAGTTCATGGTTCATCTTCCCTCATGCTGCCTTCTCCTCTCGCATCCTTTTTCTTTCCTCTTCTTGCTGCTCTCCACTCCCAAACAATCAACTTAAAACCCATGTGCCTCTAATTCCTCCAGTAATTGGTTGTACCAATTTTAATTAAACCAATAGTTTTAAATTAAGGAGAAAGGTTTGTCCAACAAAAGCTGGTAAATGTGAGAATTTACTCCTAGGCCTAGGCCTTCAGGTACAGAATTTAGCACTACAGTACATAGCAACAACCAAACCTCAACAGAAGGAGGAGGAGGAGGAGGAGGAGGAGGAGGAGGAGGAGGAGGAGCACAAACAAGGAGAAAGAAGAAGAGGAGAAAGAGGAGGAGCAGAAAAAGCCACCATCTGTGGGGTTCCTGAGTGCAATAATCAGTGCAGATAAGAACGGTGAAAATTACAGGGCATTTATGAGGCTGAATTTGTCCTCTGCTAAGGAATTGCTAAGGAATTTAAAAAAAATTATGACCATCTATGACTCAGTGACATGAAATGTTTACTCTTCTACTTCTCAAAAGTTTCACATGCTTATTTTTTCTTCCACATTATCAAATAACTTCCAAACAAGCTCTCACAGAACAATTAAAATTATCTGTAGAAGTTTCTGTTTTCTGATGTTAAGCCAAATAATTATTTTCATGGTAATTTTTTTAGTCATACATATTGCAAAAGTGTTTTGTTTCAGCTTTTGTATAGATGATGTATTGTGTGTAAAATGCCATAATTTAAACTGTGTCCGCTAGGCTTTCATCACTGTGACAAAATATCAGAGAAAACCAACTAGAAAAAAAATCAGGAAACCTGGTTTCAGAGATTTGAATCCATATCCAGTTTGCCTATTGGTTCGTGGCCTATAAACTTCAGCATATTACAGATTGTCGTGGGGGAAACACAGTGGTACAAATGCTTTTACCTCATAGCTGAAAGGACTGAGAGTCAGTTACAGAAAGAGAAAAGTCGTCTGAGGCCCTGATGGTGTGCTAGCATGATTTAACATCTTCAAGTGGGGCCTCCATCATAAGATGTAGACTGCCACCCCATGCAGCCGTAATCTGTGGACCAAGAGTTTAATGCATAGTCTTTTGGAGAAGTTTCAGATCTAAACTATTGCATAGATATATACAATAATTCACTTAATTGCAATTCTACTGGCAGACATTGGTGAAGTTTGTTTATATTTAATGTTAGTAAAATAATGGAATAATTATGGAGTTTTTATCTATATACAGATATTTTTACCAAAACATATGTGGTTACAAACCATTTTTTCATACAGTTTTCCCAAATCACTTCCCACCTCTGTTAAACCAACAGTTTTTGCCCTTCAGGTTCATGTATGCTCTTATTTGTTTTTTAAAAACAGGTTCTGATCCATATTGATAGGATCTAAAGCAGTGGTTTGCATCCTGTGCTTTGGAATCCTTTGCAGGGATGAAAGCATCAAATAACACTCAGGACAATCAAGAAACATAAATATTAACATTGTGGTTGTTCATATCAATCGCAGATTACAGTCATGAAGTAGCGATGAAAATAATTGTGTGATTAGGGCTCACCCCACATCATGAGGAACTGTATTAAAGGGTTGCAGCCTTAGAAAGTTTGAGAACGGCTGGTTTAAAGAACTACCTTAAGCTGACTAGAAATCAGAAGCCAGTTGTAGTCTGGAACATGTAGATGTCAGTCCATTCCTCATTCTTAGTGCATTGAAAGTTCCCTCCTTGTATTTGACCCTGTCAGATATTCCTACATTCACGCTTTCAGTCCTTTCAATTTTTTGGTAAAATATTAAAATGCTGCCTTAAAAGAAGAGGTGCAATGTTCCTTGCATTAAAAAACTACAGATAACTTAGGAATGATGAGAGTGGAAAGAGCACAACTCCTGATTGTCCAAGGCCAAAGGGTCAGCCCTGAAAAGACGCATACAAATGACATTGTATAAAGTGAGCAGGTTACATGAGGAATATATATGAATATATAATATTTATATATGCACATTGTAATAATTAATGAAAGAGGAGGCCATGAATTTGGGAGACAGCAAGGAGGGATGTATGGGAGAGTTTGGAGAGAGAAAGGGGAAGGGAGAAAGAATTTAATTATAATCTCAAAATTAAAAGAAATAATTAAAAATATGTAGATGCAACAGGTAAAGATTTTCAGAAACTCAAAGAAGTGATGGCACGCTTGCTCTGCAAGAACCCAAACTGAAACTTGTTCTTCAAGGAAATCAAAATTATGTTCATTTTAAAGCATGTATATTTCTAAACCTCTTTATGAAGAGAATAGTCCAAGGACCAGAAAAAGGGGTAGCTTCCTTGAAGCTTATAGGGGAAATGAAGCCCAGGCAGAACAAAGAATAGATCCTTCCTATCTGGAAGCTGGAATCATCTCTTAGAGAGAAAACAAATGTTCCACGTTTGGGGTTTTTGTTGTTTTCGTTTGGTTTGATTCTTTTGTTTGTTTGTTGTCTGTATATTTTTTAAAATCTGAGTTCAGTAAGTGTCACATGGGATGAGGTTCTGTGCCATATTTAAGGATGTGCTCCTTTTATTCACAAGATACAATCCAAGATTCTCTCCTGTCAGAGGTATGCAGAGTGATAATCTCTTGCTACCACCCAGATCCATCCACACCTGGAGCTTTAAGCACATTGTTCACAATAATCATTTGTTTAAAATGCCTTTTCCTTTAAACATCGAGCTTTCTTTCTAAGATCCCAGTTTCCAATCCAAAGGCCAAAATGAACAAGGATGTGATTGTTAGCAGGGTTTGTTATACTTATTGTCTTTGAAAGGCTTTCCTTCACCCAGCATGTCAGTTCTACAAGTAGATTCCGTTTCTGGAGGCTAAGTAAGCCAGGATTAAGAGCCTCAGATGGAAGGGAACTTAACAGTTCCATGGAAGTAACTTGCTCTTCAGACGCCCAGTCAGGCAGTGCTAGGATTAAGAAAAAAGAATTTTCTTACAGTAACTTTATCATCAAATGCAACTATTGTTTTCTTTGTGTTGAATCGAATGAGTATCCATGCTCCATCACATACCTCTGAGAAGAGGCTGCCTCGATGGCTCTGCCTGCTTCTTTTTCTTCCTACCTTTCTTCTGCTCCTGAGTCCAAAAGTGACATTACACTCTTTATATCAGAGGCAAAATTAACTACTTAGCCAGATCCCTCAAGTGGAGGACATAACACTCAGAAGCAAGCATTTCATTTGCCAAAATGCACGTTATCTAATGCAATAAATGATGATAGTGTGTCTTTAGGCCCTGGTTGTTCTGTCATTTCGGGAAATAATAAAGACTTTTCATTTTCTCCCTTAGATCATAAGTGCTGTGTTATTAGTGCCGTCTCAGCGTTAAACCAGGTTGCAAGCTGCTTATTCTTCAAAATGAAGCTTTATTTTTTCAGTTTAATTGCTTTCTCAGGAGCATTATTAACTTCCAGAAGGGGTTGAAAAAAAAACACGAAAGCAGCTGAATCTGTGACTCTGTGTATCTGACAAAGTACCATTTCAAAGCCAATGCAAGAATACTGCAGCAATTATCAACAATATTACTTAGGAATATCCATGGCATAGTAATAATAAAAGAATGATCTTTTAAATACCAGGTGTAAGAACCATCTGCATTTTTATTTCAATGTGTCAAGTAAAGAATTATCCTATTAGCCCCTGGGACAAAATAATGCGCAAGCTCCCTGGACTTTCACAAAATAAATCTTTAATCCATTTTACATGTGAATCGATCATCCAATTGTAGTTTCACCCTCCTTAATGGCTCTCAGTCTCCTCTTATTTTCACAGACCTATGCTTGGTGTCAGAACAGGGACATCTGCTACACCACCACCTCCTCCCAAATGGGCTTCCCCATCTGCCAAACCGAGGGAAAGACAGAGTTCTCTAAAGCAGGATCTGTAGTGTGGTGTGTGTGTGTGTGTGTGTGTGTGTGTGTGTGTATGTATGTGTGTATTGGTTTTACTAGAAATGCTTACAGCTGATAGGAGTTAAATAGTCCAACAGTAGACCCTTGCACACTCTGAGGACTAAGAACCCAGAAGCTGGTCAACCCACAAAGCCAGATGGCTTGGAAGTCCCAGTGTGGTGTCCAAGACCTAGAGCATTCCTGGAGATTCTGTGCCCTTCAAGTTCATGTTGGAACTTTAAGAATCTGGAGACTTGTGTCAGAAAAATTTGCAGCAGCAGCAGCAACAACAACAACAACATTAGCAACAACAACAGCAAAAGGGTCCATTCACTAACAAGAAATGAAGGCAATCCAGCAAGCAGGACTGATTTTTGCTCATACCTCGGTATGTCTTGGCCAACACTAGAAGGTTCTACATACTTTAGGGAAGGGCCTTTTCATTTCAGCTATTCCTCATTGAAAATATGCTCACTGGTACACCCAGAGGGATATCTCTTAGTTGATTCTAGTCCAAGTAACTTGACAACCAAGATTAACTACCACATACGATGATCACTAAGTCAGCTATATGCTGTCCCCCAGGGATACTTTCAACATCTATATAGATGCATGTCATCCATCAAGGTGAAACAAAAACAATATTGTCCGAACTCCATATACTGGCATGATCGACCATCTCTCCCTCTGCTGTTTCTAAGAGAATGATTGACTGCTCTCTGACATGTCTGTTTTGCTCTGTTTTGTCCAACCAAGTTTGTAAATGTCACCAATCTCTTAACCACCACTGCTAAGCAATCAAGATCAATTTAGGAGATCAGATGCTCTGTGATTCCTCCAATCATATATATGCACACAGGGAAAGAAAGAGAGACATGTGGGGCCATGTGTTCCCATGATTGGGTGAAGTATGATGAAGTAATTCGATGCAATCATCTTTCCAGCAAGTGACTTGCTATTTCTATTGATAAGATAGAATTACTGTCAGGAATACAGTGTTAGTCTCATTCGAGCAAGTTGGACACTCAAAACCAGCTGGACCTAAAACAGACTTGACGATACAGAATCATTTATTCAGACCTATCTCAGGACTCACTGGCCAGGACTTGGTCTTTGCTGATGTAACATATTCAGGAGTACTGTATCATCCATGAAGTAGCAAAGGAACTGTTGCCTGCTCCAAATGTTTTATCTTGTTCTCTCTCTCTCTCTCTCTCTCTCTCTCTCTCTCTCTCTCTCTCTCTCTCTCTCTCTCTCTGTCTTCCTTCCCCTTTCTCTCCCTCTCCCTCCCTCCCTCTTACTCTCTTGCTCTCCCTCTCCTTCTCTCTCTCTTTCTCCCTCTCTCTCACACTCCCCCTTGTAGGTATCAACATATAATCCACAACTTATATTTTGTACCGCTACTTTAGGACAAGGCATATGGCTTTTCAAATAGCATCTCATTTCATTTTAAGGAACTCACTTTAAGGAAAAAGCAGAGGAGCCTTGGGTACCTTTCATTTTGTTGCTCCTGTTGTTGTTTTGTTATTGCTGTTATTCAGGGTGTTTTGGTTTGGTTTGAGGTTATGGTGGAGTGGATGTGTAATTCAGGCTGGCACTGAACTTGGTTGGTAGCAAAGATCACTTTGAACTTCTGCTCCTCCTACCTCTATCTTCTAAATTCTGGATTACAGCTGTGTGTCACCATGCCCAGTGACTATGGTTGTACTCTACCAACTGAACTACATCTCCAATTATAGCGAAGTTCACAATAACTAGTACAGAGAACATCATGCAGAAGCCACTGTCCTGAAAACGTAGTATTATCAATGTTAAAATATACATCTGAATTGCCAACATGGGACCAACCATGACAGGTAGTATTACATCTTTTAATATCTCTTTTTTTTTCTTTAGTTAGTAGAGTTCTTTTGATGTGTGTAAAGATGAGTAAGAGAAATAAAACTGAGAGTGGGAGTGGCCACTTTTACTTCCACATTGCTTGATTCTGCTTCGTACAGAAATTATACCTAATAAAACATAAGCCAAATTTTCCCAGTAACTTTGAGCTAGACAGCAGCAAACAACAAAAGCATTTAGCATATTTTAAGTAACAATCACTATGTAGTAATGGCAGGGAGGAAGAGATGTTTAACGCTCAAATGATCTGCTAAGGCATTTCTAGCCATTTTTGCCTCCATGGTGGACCTATTTCATAGTACTTTAGGCTGCTCTGTTTCATCTGAAATTCCACTAGTGATGTTAAAATAACAGCTTAGAATGGGGTTGTTTATATTAGAAGGAAAGGAGAACAGTAGGGCTCCATTCTAGGCACACAGAAGAAGAAAAGTGATTTCTTCCTACACACTTTCGTTTACAAATTCCTGCCTTAATTGTGACCATGTAGAAACATGGAGAAGTGATGTCCACATGAAATGAGCTCAACAACAGAAGTGACTTATGCTCAGAATTGTAAAACAGTCTGTTGTAGGAGCTGTTGGTGTTTCTGGGTTATCTGGAGGGTGCATACACCCATGGCCTGTTGCACTGTGCACCCTTTATAGTCTGTATTTCATGCTCTTTGGCTTCTGTAGAGAAGCCTTGGAATGTTTGCCTTATAAACCACTCATGACTAATTGTTATTTGAATATATATCCTTTTCTACAGCTGGTGGTTGGAGTGGGGGACCTTGTACAACATTGGCCCCATAATTTAGGTAAATGGAGTCTGTGAAGCGCTCATGGTTTCACATTTGCAGTGGAACTGGGGTGATGACATTGCACTGGATACCACATACCTCTTCAGTGTCTTCTGCTCTTGCCTGTTTGCCTTTCCTTATAAGTTTCTCTTAAGAGTACTTGTTCAGTTATAAAGAATTCTCCCCTTGCTAAGAATTTGAAGATTATCTCTACTCAACAATACTGTTTTAAGTTATATGTATATTTTGCTTATTTTAAACATTTCTAACTTTGTACTGTTTATAATGTACATTTTCAATATTCCTGGAAGGGATTATGGTTAAGATCCTCAGTCAATAAAATGTAAATATTAGAATCTAGAGGAGTAAGTTGACCAGGTCACCAACAAGTAAGAGGTTTTCTATGGCAGTTGCCACAATGATCTGCTTCAATGATGGTGTTTCAGACAATCTGAATTTACAAAGGATTTATTAAAAATATAGTGACTAGAGTCCCGTTGTAGAGGAATATTAATCCAAGACTGCTCTGTCAAGGGATCACATCCAAAGATCTGCTAGGTCTATGTGATCTGTTTTGGATGCAGACACATTCTTACTATACACCTTTAATCCTTAACAATGAAGGTAAGGTTTGTTTGTAGAAGGAAAGAACCATGTTTGATGTCTAATTAAGGGGCAGACAAAGTGATGAATCAGTGAAAGATCTGATAGAATGAGTCAAAGATAGGATACACCCAACTCTTATGAGAGCATCACAGAGTGAAGATGCTATTTAAGAGCAGCACAGGGAGAGAAGATGTGGCAGTTTTAGAGGACCATTTTACAAAAACAGGAGGCAAAGGGACCAGGCTAGACTCAGAATGAGCCAGAGAATGAGAAAGAGTGAGATTAAAACATATTGCAAGGGCTGGAGAGATGGCTTAGTGGTTAAGAGCACTGACTGCTCTTCCAGAGGTCCTGAGTTCAAATCCCAGCAACCACATGGTGGCTCACAACCATCTGTAATGAG
>NW_021604646.1:5897669-5897863 GCF_004785775.1 Grammomys surdaster | reverse complement strand
AAAAAAAAAAAAAAAAAAAAACATATTGCAAAAGTCAATATGAGGCCAAGCAGAGCAATCCAGTGAGAAGCTGAGAAAAGCTGGATTGAGTCACTTAGCTTGGAAAATTAGATCATACAGAGGTTGAAAACTTCCAAAGGGATAGGTAGAAGAAGAAGAAGAAGAAGAAGAAGAAGAAGAAGAAGAAGAAGAAG
>NW_021604646.1:5897188-5897659 GCF_004785775.1 Grammomys surdaster | reverse complement strand
AGAAGAAGAAGAAGAAGAAGAAGAAGAAGAAGAAGAAGAAGAAGAAGAAGAAGAAGAAGAAGAAAGTACTCTGGAATCAGCCCAAGCCATGTACTCAAACAGCTTGGATAGAGTTCCCATCTTATCCCTCCATCTGAGGGAATAAAAGTGACATTTATACACAATAAAGTAATTAACCTATAAACATGAGGACCTGAATTCCAAGAATCTATATTAAGATGTCTGCATTTGTACAGTGCCATGCATTTGCTACCCCAAAACTAGGCAGGCAGAGACAGAAGGATTTCCAAGGATCACTAGCAAGTCTAGCCTACTTGATAAGTTCCAAGCCAGTGAGAAACTGTCTTCAAAACTAAGGTAGATACTGCCTAAAGAACTTCACCTGAGGTTGTCACTAAAATACATCTATACCACATCATAACATCTCTCTCTCTCTCTCTCTCTCTCTCTCTCTCTCTCTCTCTCTCTCTC
>NW_021604646.1:5890536-5897178 GCF_004785775.1 Grammomys surdaster | reverse complement strand
CTCTCTCTCTCTCTCTCTCTCTCTCTCTCTCTCTCTCTCTCTCTCTCCCTCCCTCCCCCCACTGTGTCTAGTATCCTCTGTGATCTCTCTCTCCCTCCCCCTATTGCTCTATTGGCCCCTCCTTCTCTGTATCTCCCTTCCTCTGTCTAGTCACATCTTTACCAATATCATATGCATCTCTCAAAGGTAGAATGACAGCTCAAAACAGCAAACATAAAAGAACAGATATAAAATGTAAACAAAAATCTAACATAATAATATTATATAAATGAAGATTAACCACATGAGACAATGTTCTATACCATTAGCCGCTAATGATAAGGAGTGTCCACTACCCACTAGTAGAATGGCCACAGTCAAAACCATGATACAAGTAGATTCAGATGAGTATATCAGCAAGAGAAATATAGAAGACAGTCTCAAAAACTAAACATACTTTGTGTGATTAATACCCTATAGACCTTAGTAGCATTTATCTGAACAATTTGAAATTATGTCCCCAGAAAAATCTGCATGAGAATGTTTACAGGAGCACTATATGTCATTTCCAAACATGGAAGCAAGCTAGATGTCCTACAGTATATGAATGCATATATATTTGAACATTCAAATGATGACATATTATTCACTTTACCACTGAGAAACAATTCGTCCGGAAATAAATAGTATAGAACATTAAGCTCTTATAACAAAGTAAAAGAAAACATTGTAAAAATTCTTCAACCCTAATCACTGATTTGTTCATTCTGGCTTGGTCAGCTTGCCTTCTTCTCTTCTATAGCCCAGGATCTCCTGGCCAGGAGAATAGGCTGTGCTCTTCTATATTAACCACACTAATTAAAACACTTTACAGACATATCCAGAGTTATTTGATAGAGGCAATTTCTCCAGTGAGATTCCTGCTTCCTAGATGACCTGAGTTTGTGTCAAGTTTAACAAAAATATGTCATATATGTTACCTTTATTAAAATGTACAGAACATACAACTCCAGGGGAGAACAGTGAAGTAAACCATAGACTTTGGGTGATAAGAATCTACCAGTCAGAGTAGGTTCACTGATTTCCAAGCAAATCATTCTGATGTGGAATACTAGCAGCAGGAAGTTTGCACAAGATGCGAAAGAAATAAGTAGAAGCTAAAAAAACTATCTGAACAGTCTTCCCTCTTTTGCTGCTTTTAAAAAGTACACTGTAGAGAGCTGAACCCATCTTTGGGTAGTAACTTTCCAAGTTCTGGCCTGTGGATAGGGAATTAAAACGGGGTGCTTTTGAGAAAAGCAAGAAGAGTTTTGTTCAGAAGCATTCCAGTTGCTACACTGTGGGAAAGGGAAGCAAACATCAGACTGGACCAAATCTCCACAGTCTATTTGGGTGAATGACAGGTCAGGCTGCTGGATTCACCTACACAGATGCCAACAAGAGCAACGGCATCACCTGGGGAGAGGATATACTGAGATTATTTGCAGAATCCCCAAAAAGACATCCCTGGGGCTAAAATGATCTTTGCTGAGATAAAGAAAGGAAAAAAAGAGCAGACCTCAAAGCTTATCTTTAAAAGGGTAATAATAATAATAATAATACCCACTGTTTTTTATGAATCAGATGTTTCCTGGATTTTTAAAAATATGTTTTAATTGAAATATAATTATAGTACATCCCCCTCTTGCTTTCCCCCTCCCACCCCTTCCAGCTATCTTCCCCTGAAGGCCTTTCATGTCCCTTCCAATCTCAAAGTAATAGCCATTTTCCCATTTGATTAGTATTGTTACATACATAAATACATTTGTTATTTGTGCATATGTTTTCATTTTTGTGATTTGTGTGTATATGGTTTCAGGCTGACTAGTCTGCATTCAACAACCAATAGTGCGGCTCATTCCTAGAAGAGGTTAGTTCTTCTCCCAGTAGTTATTAGTTTCTTATAGTTCTTCTCCCAGTAGTTATTAGTTTCTTATGGTTCAACGTCTAGGAATGGGATCCAATAAAATGCACTCTTATCCACATTAGCATGTCTAATGATGTTGTTCTTGCAGCCCTTCCTAGGGAAAAAAAAAGTTTCACTGCAGACTGCCTTATGTTTTGGTTCTTTCAACACTTTTGACCCTTATAGGCAATGTTCCCTGAGCCATAGGTGCAGGAGCTGTGACATTGATGTATCCGTTAGAGCTTGCCTCCTCCCATTCTGTTGATCTCTATATTGTGTCCAGTTATGGTGTCTTGTTATGGTTTCTATCTGCTATAACGAGAGGCGTTTTGACAAGGGATCATAGCTACATTTATCCAAAAACATTGTGTCTCACATGGAAAGAGAATTCACAGATTGTGGGTCTGGAATTACACTTTTGAGTTTTTTACAGATCATGACTAGCTGGCAGCATATTTTGGGTGGTCCTCATTGAAGTAAAGTTGGCATGTAATAAAAATATTAAAATGAATATATTACGAAAAATTGGATGATATAATTGGGTAAAGATGAGAGTAATCAGAATCATTGATTCTGTAATGATTTCTTATTGTTCTCTTATCTATATAAAAAAGTAAAGCAAGAAGCAGAGCTCAGTAACAACCAGGATGTATATGTCAGCATAAAAGTTTCTTTGTGTGGTATTTTTGCTATAATTTTCTTGTAATATTCATATAACATCTCATGCATATTATGTATTGATAAAACATCTCAGTTTTAGCCTACACTTTATTGTTAAAGGTGTCTTGCAATATGCTGTGTTTTAAAAATACTTTCTGCAAAGGAGTTGTGGTTGTCTATAGTCAGTGAGCCTAGGATAAAGATGAGATTTGAACTCATGAAACCCATATAAAATGCAATTCACATCCAGATGACATATGTATATAATAAAACTTTTGTAAAGAACGCTAAATAAATTCTGTTCATTCCCACTCACTGGTGCCTGTGGATGAAACAGATCTGAATACCTAAGTTAACTGAGTCCATGCATATGCTTCTTAAAAAGTTTAGCATTTTCAAACTTTGTAAGTGTTAACATTAATTAAACATATACTTTGAAGGAAAAGGACTTCCCTTAGATGGCATATGCTGCAGTTCAGCTATTTTTGAGTATTGTACAGAAGTTTTATAATGACTACTTTCTGGAATGTCATATTGTTTCCCAAATTGCTGGTCTGATGCCAACTGGTGTGACTTGCTGCTGTTTGTTTCCTACGCCTAGGGAAAATGTCAGGTTCTTTCTAAATTAAGCAATTCAATTATGCAACTGCCTCCTTCAACCCCATATCAGTTTTCTGTGCTACTATATTGAATGTCATAGGAAAACAAGAGGAGTCACTTAGTTTTAAAGTCTCTGCTAATCTTTGCACTGTTATGTATCAAGTCACTTGACCTTTCAGAGAATTGTATGCATACACATGTACACACATATGCACATACACTTACATAGACGCCTACACACTGTTCCATGAATATATCATGTAGCAGAATTTAGGACAAATCTCCATATTCACCATCAAATTATAGAATGGAGACATTAAATCATGACATTAAATTCCTACTACGAGCCACCCACAGGTATATCAGGTAATTGAGGAAAGAAAACTTTTCTTTCAAAAGGAATGCTTCAATAATCTTGTGTATGGCCGGGTGGTGGTGGCGCACGCCTTTAATCCCAGCACTTGGGAGGCAGAGGCAGGAGGATTTCTGAGTTCGAGGCCAGCCTGGTCTACAGAGTGAGTTCCAGGACAGCCCGGGCTACACAGAGAAACCCTGTCTCGAAAAACCAAAAAAAAAAAAAATAATAATCTTGTGTATGATGTAGGAAAGTACAAGAAATGTGGCTGAACACATGACTACCAATCTTAATGTCACAACCCTTAGGACAGAAGGAAAATGACACAAGAAGAAATCAGAAGGGGACAGTCTTATGGGGTCTTGCTAGTCAAAATACATCAAAATATAGTCACAATATAGAATGAGACTGACTTTAGGTGGAAGGCAAATACAACAGAAAAGAACCCTTAAACCTCAGTCTAGACTTACATAATTAAAACTACATTGTCACAAGCTCTCCAGGTAAATTGGTGCATTGGATATTTGACCAAGAGAGAAGCAAAGGCTACCCCCTTGAAGTCATTAAACATAAATCAAAACTTTCAGCCAAACACAGATGATCTTATAGGAAGGAAGACAAGAGTGTGATACTTCAGTCCTGCATTGAGAGGGAAACAGGATGATCTTAGGAGGTGGAGGGAGGGGAGACTTGGGAGGGAGAGAGGAGAAGGAGGAAATAAGGGGACAGTATCAGGTACTTAAAGGGATGGGAGAGAGGTACAGAGGGTCAGGAAATCGAATAAAAATTTGTGGGGGATATGGAACTTGGGGTAGCCACTGGTGGGGGGGATACCAGATGCCAGGGAAGCAAGAGGTTCCCAGGACCCAAACTGTGATAACTTTAGCTGAAATGCACAGCAAAAGGGAGGTAGAACCTGTAAAAACCATCTCCAGTAGATAGGCATGGCCTCTAGTCGAGGAATGGCACCACTCACCCATCACAAAGTTTTTAACTCAGAAATGCTCCTGTCCAAAGGAAAGACAGGGATGAAAAAATGGAGCAGAGGCTGAAGGAAGGGCTATCCAAGGACTTCCCCACCTGGGGATCCATCCTGTCTGCAGACACCAAACTCTGACACTGTTCCTGTTGCCAAGAGGTGCTTGCTGACAGCAACTTGGTGTTCTGCCAGCAACTGACCAGACGTGGATGCTTGGAGCCAACCATCATACTGAGCTCGGGAATCCAGTTGAGGGAGCTGGTAGAAGGACTGGAGGAGAGGAGGAGGATTGTAATCCCATAGGAAGAACAATGTCAGTGGGACAAACCACCCAGTACTCCCAGGGACTAAACCACCAACCAAGGAGTGTTCAGGGAGGGATCCATGGTTCCAGATACATATGTAGTAGAGGATGGCTTTGTCTGACATCAGTGGGAGGGGAAGCCCTTGGTCCTGTGGAGATTTGATGCCCCAGCATAGGGGGATGCAGGAGCAGTGAGGCGAGTGAAGGTGGGTGGGTAAGCAACCTCATAGAGGCAAAGGGGAGGGAGGAGAGGGCAGATGTGGGATGGGAGGTTGTGGAGGGGTAATCAGGCAATGGGATGCCATTTGAGATGTCAACGAATGGAATGATAAATTTAAAAAAAAAAAAGGAAAGAAAATCAATATACCTGATCTCACTGCCCTATGGAATGTACCTAGGTCACCTAGCTAGTCAAGCTTTTTAGAAAGTCAAGAGCATGGGCTTGCAGTGTGACTTGTCCCAAGCCTATGTTCACTGCAGAAAATACAGGAAAATAAATAGCTAACAGAACTCATGTACAGCTAGGGGAAGCTGGAGTAATAGGGCTAAGGACGGCAGGTGGAAGCTGAGTGTACCATCCCTCATACTCAACTACCCGAACACATAATTTGTATAATATGGTTCCTTAGCATTGGAAACACGACCAACAGTAACAACAGGACAAACTTCATACTGCTTATTTCTCTTCCAGAGAGCAAACTGGTGGGGGATAGCTAAAGGTATAAAAAACAAAACCTGTTTCTGTCTAAACAACATGGTGTGATTGAAATTCTCACACAGACTCCCCAATTCAACTTCAGGTTTAAAATCAAATTCTTAACTTTTACTTTTTTTATTTATGTATGTGTATTATATTATTTTTTAACTTATTTCTTTTAGTTTTTCCATTTATAATATAATTTCATAATTCCTTCCTTCCTTTCCACCCTCTGAATCCATATAACCTTTCCCTCTCTTTCAAATCCATAGCTTCTTTTTTCATTATTATTATATGTATACATGTAATGTATACATATAAATTCCTGCATGTAATATTCCCAGAATGTATAATATTACTTGTATGTTTGTTTTACTGGAGATCTAACTTGGTGTGTTCTTCCCTGAAGAAGATGATTTTTTCTGTTTGTAGCATTCCTAATTGCCTGTAGTTCTTTGTGTAGAATTGAACTCTTGAGTTCTCTTACCTTTTTATGGGAGTCCTTCATTAATATGTGATTTCAGATACCTGGATTTTTCCATTAGTGCTGAGATCTACTAAATTACACTAGAATTCCACATGCCCTCATGTTGCAGTAAGTAGATAGATATCTTTACTATTTCTTTAGCTATGTAAAGACTTTCTAGTTTTATATAACCACATTTTCTATTTTTTGCTTTCTGCTGCTAACAAAAATAAAAAAGAACTTACAGAAATTTTGAATTTCATGTCCTAAAATTTTTCTGGCAATTTCATAGTTTCATGTATTGGATGTGTATCTTTGTTCAATATTGATTTTATTTTGGATCCAGTATTTTTTAAAAGTTATCTAGATTTATTCTTTTGAATTTGCATATTAACATTTCAAAGTACCACTTTTTGAAATGATTGTTCATTCTCCAACACATTTTCTTGGTGATTCTTTTTTTCTTTTTTTTTGAATATCAGTTTTCTTTATATACATGAATTAATTTTAGATCTGTATATCATGTTTTCTATCTCTTTTTGTGTCTCTCTCACTCCCTGTCTCTTTGTGTTTCTGTGTCTCTCTGTCTCTGTCTCTCCGTGTGTCTGCATCTCTCTCTCTCTCTCTCTCTCTCTCTCTCTCTCTCTCTCTCTCTCT
>NW_021604646.1:5851544-5890526 GCF_004785775.1 Grammomys surdaster | reverse complement strand
TCTCTCTCTCTCTCTCTCTCTCTCTCTCTCTCTCTCTCTCTCTCTCTTTGTGTGTGTATAACCAAGAACTGTGTTGTTTTGTTGCCACAGTTTTGTCAAATGTTTCCCATTTGAATATTATGAGCATCTCACTTTGCTATTTGTTCTCAGGATTGTTTTTGATTACTCAGTCTTTTGTAGCCCCATATGAATGTTATTATTTTTCTATCTCTGTGGAGAATATCATCGGCATTTTGATACAGGCTGCACTGAGTTCAATGGTGAAGTTCTAAAGTATATAGTTTTTTACACTATTAATTTTAGCCGAACATCAATGTGAATATCTTTTCAGTAATTTTTATTTTAAAGAACTTTTCTAGCTAAGGTTTTATTCCTACATATGACTATTATTATAGTGAATGACACTGTTTCTTTGATGTATCTTTTCAACAAAAAATGTTGGTTATATCTGCAGATTTTGTGTCCATTACTAAATTCATTCCTTGTCTGTATCTGTTCTTTGTTGGAGCTTTTAGTATTTGCTATATATAAAAATCAAGTCATCCGCAAACTGGGATAATTGGATTTCTTCCTTTCTGATTTAGAATCAATGCGTTTCTTTCTATTACCTTAATGTTTTTGCTAATATTCCTGGTGTATTGAAATTAAAAGTGTACAATGAGTGCTTTTGACTTAGACCAGTTATTAGAAAAAATTTGTTTTGTTTGTTTGTTTGAGTATTTGTTTGTTTGGTTTGGTTTGCTTTTGCTTTTGCTTTTGCTTTTCATGGGTCTGAATATATATTCTTTTTGGAGTTAAAGTAAAAGTAAGTTGGTTTTTTTTTTACACCCAAGTTTCTGAGTGCTTTTATCACCAAAAAGAGGTACAATTTTGTGAAATATTTCTAAGCTTTTATTTGAATAATCTTTTTGGGTTTATTGTTCATTTTGATAAAGTGATGTTATATTTAATTAAGTATTTATAGTGAATCTTCATTTTATTTATTTTAATCTTAAAGTACACTTTTGACATGAATTTCAAAATATATAAGAAAATCAACATCAATATAGTAATCACAATTCAATTATAAGTTAATAACTTATCATCTGAATAGATATTCCTGAAAATATGACCTATAATAGATCGAGTGTTTTAAAATGTTCAGTTTAACTAGTTACATTAAGCAAATGCAAATAAAAGAGTTATTTGAACGAATTTTGTCAAAAAATAAATAAAAACAACAAAAAGTAACAAAGACTGATGAGGGTGTGAAGAAAGGGAAATTCTTGCAATTCATCCTGGGACTGAAAATGATGTAGCGACTGTAGAAACACAGTGAGCAGTTTCACCATAGCTGAGAGTGGAAGTACTTTGTGAAGTAGCTGTCAAGTGGCAAAGCATAGATGAAAGAAAGTTCTGGCTGGACTCCCACATTGATTGCAGAATGACTCACACCAGCACTGTGTCCATTAGTGATGGGACAATAATCACAATTGAGTATTGTTTTGCTACAAAAGTCTGGCTTTGTTTTGTTTTGCAACAACATGGATGAAACTTGGAGACATTAAGTGAAATAAACCAGTTCATAGCATTACAAATACCGTATGTTCTTGGTAATTTGCAGGAAACAAAAATGCTGTGGCTGTCAAAGAAGAAAACAGTAGAACCTTGGGTCATAGAGACAAAGTAGGTCCAGGACAGGGGCTGCATCTAGCGTAGAACCCAGTGAGAACTCACAGAAAAAGAGAGAATCTTCAAATTACCCTCAAACTAGAACAGCTGCCTGAACATACTATATTTTATATTTAATACTATGAGTAAGTACGTCTAGATAACATGTTGCTACCATTTTAAGTATATAGAGTGACTGTCAAGAATTAATGTAAAATGACATGTGTAGTTTACACTTCATACTACTTAAAATAATCATGTGATAGGCAAATTTGTACAGAATCACACTAGAAGGCTATCAACAGCATCTATGAGACAGAAATGTTTCATAGAGAAAGCCACTTCATTCTTCCATTCATCTTATTTTTACCTGACACAGCTTCTTGGAAATATTCACCCTTAATTATATGCCTATGCAGGTACACACACACCACACACACACACACACACACACACACACACACACACACACTGTTATGATTAAGCAGGGAATTTTAACCCTCTGTGGATTTCTAAAGCTACAGACACTTTATTTCATAAGGTGTTAGGGCATTTGTATAATACCTATATACATAGGTTTTTAACTCTTTTATAGGTCATTTATAATATGTAATGGAACCTGTATCATTATCTATAGAGCTACGTTATTTAGAAAGATAGGGAGAAAAATAGTTTCTATTTATTCAGCACAAGTGCTATTTTTCTCCCAAAGTCAGTATTTTTAGTAAATAGTTAGCTGAAGCCATAGATGTAAAACATATAGACACCAAAGTCTGACTGTGTGCACAAAGGACGTGGTTATCCATTTTCATATCAAACACACACTTTTCTATTTCAGCGTAGGATATAATTGTATTCTAAACATACCTGTTTGTCACACCTGGGGAGTTTGCTTTGTATAGTCTCTTGCTTTCTTTGTTGTTCTCCAATAAAGAAGTTTCTACTTAGAGAAGGAATACAACCATCACCATGCACTGGCTTGTTTTGTTTGTCACTGTCACTAATACCATAGTGTCACCATCTGAATAAGCTATGAAATAAGGAGATTTAGTTTAGCTCATGTCTCTGGTATGAAATCAAAAGCCATATGTGGTGGTATGTTTTTTGATAGCAGATGCTCACAGAAACCTAGTAAAACTACATAGTAAAAGACCTTCTATATATCTTCTACTCTTTCAGTCTTATCTTGAGGACACAGCAGTGCTCAATCTAGAAGCTCCACTCTGATGATTTCTGATAATTCTAATCACAGTCCCAAAGCATTTATTTTAAACATATTCTACCACCCAAATACCGGTGAATTCTACGATGAGATTTGAAAGAAAAAAATCTACAGAAACCACCACACAATGGTCCTCCAGTTAGCATGAGAATTTTCCATTCCCCAGTAAATTTTCCAGTAAATTAAAAACTGTTCTTTTGTTTTGTTGTTTCTTACACCATGGATATTCAAAAAGGTCAATAAAAGAAAATTAAAATATAACAACATTCATACAACTAAGAGGAACTGCAGACACCTTCTCCATCAGGGATACCTTCTGGTAAGAAATGCATCCTCCTTAATCTCCTTTTGGGGAGTCATGAAGAATTAAGGGGTTAGAAATAATGCTGTATTTTATAGATTAAAAGTTCACAGTGATATCAAAGTGAGTCAAATTTCTGGCATTGGCAAATGAAAATTTTAGTTTGTACTTTTGCATTGAATTCTTTCCAAACACTATTATTTTAGCATTTGGCCTCTCAGCATTAATTATGATTATGGAGTTATCCTGATTATTTATTCATTTTTTCACATTCTTCTTCAGATGAGTTTCCAGCAGGTAGAGGGGTGGTATAATATGAACAAGAATGGTTATTGGGTTAGACAATGTGTGTCGTTATGATTGGATTTCAGAGAGTTACTCTAAACACAATACCCATCCCCTCTTCTTCTTTGATTTCTAATCAATTTTCATTATTGGAAAACTAAAGAGTACAAAGACAACTGCATCACATTCAATGCATAAGGGTAAAAACTGTAGTCTGTGAGCTGTGTGTTCTAAGAATATAATGCTTCCTTCACAAATGTTGAGCAAAGAGAACAGAGGTCTAGATGGGGGGCAAGGGGAATAACCCTCTCTTTCCCATTAAAACTTGGCAGTGCAGGGAAAATGATGAACAGATGGCATTTATGATTTCTGATCTGCATTTTCTAAGAAATGTAGCTCTGGACAATGTACTGAAACTTTGATCGCTTCCATTGTGTGTTTTTGAGTATTTAAAAAAAAACAAAAACAACAAAAACAAAACAAAAAACATATTCAGTAAAATGTTACTGGTATTCTTTCTATGAAAATCAATATTCTCAGTGTTACTACCAGAGCAGTAAGAATTCAAAGCCTGTTTTGTGAGAATTCTATATGTTAATAGAAAGAGATTCCAATAAATTATTAAATTATCTCTCACCTGGTGATATAAACTATTAGTTATTCTAGTCAGGAACATAGCCTGTTGCAATAGCCTGTTGCAATGGAATGCAAGTGAGTCCTTTGGTGCAAATATGGCTGCCCAAATGCCTGCCTCGCAAAAGCAATGGAACCTTACTGGGTGACACGGGCATAAACAAGAGTAAGTTTGTTAATGTTCAGCATAAGTATTCCATGTCTCTAATTATGCAATCTGAGTTTTTAATTTATTGACATGATGGTCTTTCTTGAGGGTTCCACCACATAGAAAAGACCACAGGAGACGAGGATGTGAGTAGTATCTTTCTATAGAAATACTCTGTCTATCTTGTTATAAATTGTCTGTTGTGAATTAAGGATAGAAATCGGGAAAGAAATGGAGAAATAGAGGTATGGTTGGCTTCTTAAATATATTTAGAAATCAAGCACAATAAGATTTAAATAGAGCCTATCTCTGTAGTATGATATTGTAATCTATGTATTCATTATGGGAAAATGAATAAAATAGAGTAGAGAATATTTGATGTTTTATCAACAACAATTGTATGGTCCAATTGTTCTCTTCTACTTCTTGACTACTCTGAGACTCTTTTGTTGCTCAGTGTGGGGGCTTTGTCTTCAACCTATGAAACTCTGCCCTTCCTTTAAGTTTCCTTCTTAATGCTTCATTGTACAGAAGAAAAATTTTTCAAGGGAAAAATGATCAATATCTATGTATTTACATTCAAGATATATCAATCTAGAAAATTATAGTATGTGATTTATGTTTGAGGAAAGATATTATATGACTAGTAGTAAAAATATAAGAGGTTCATACTCCAGAAATATTTGAACTTTATTTAGATAAAGCATTTCCAGGACATTATAAGATGTCTACTATTGAAATGTCTTCACATAAAGAAAGTAAATATATATAACAGGAAAAGCTACTCCTTGTGTCACAGATTTTATACCAGGTACAGAGGACCCTGAAGCAAGAGAATCATAAGTTTAAACTTCCTGAGATAAAGAATGAGTTCAAGACCAATCTTGTCTTCTTACAATGTCTTTGTCTTGAAATAAACATAAAAGGAGGAACAGGGCTAGAGTTTAAGAAGAGAAGAGCAGTAGTTCAGTATCTGGCAAACCCTGGGTGGAATTCTCAATACTATCACCAATAACCAAAATGATAGAAAGACAGAGAGAGAGAGAGAGAGAGAGAGAGAGAGAGAGAGAGAAGGAGGAGGAGGAGGAGGAGGAGGAGGAGGAGAAAGAGGAGGAGGAGGAGGAGGAGGAGGAGGAGGAGGAGGAGGAGGAGGAGGAGGGAGGGAGGGAAGGAAGGAAGGAAAGAAGAAAAGGAGGAAGGAGGAAGAAAAAGACATAAGAACAGATATTTAACTACATCAATGGATCTTTGGATTGGAAACCTCCATGAACATATTAATTAGCATTATGACAAATAGTTGACAGGTAGAATTCCAATAAACAACAACAACAGGAATAAACTATCAACTTCATAGAAGAAAAGGAGGAAGTGGTTAAGGAGTAGAGTAGAATATCAAAAGACCAGTGGATCTGTGTCTGAAACTCAGTAAATCTCTACAGATTTATCTTTGAAGGGGCTGAGATTTGTTGATTATTAAAGAGAAGAATCCAAACCCTAAGATTATGCATCCTGCTGTCATAGACTAAGGCATGGAAGCTCAATTGTTATAGAAAGTTAGTTACTCTTCTAATGACAATGTTTTATGCCTCTATGTATCCTTGTCTAACAAGGGGGTTTGGAGAGAAAATTTTGCTTTGCCTTCTGTTTTGTTGATATCCCTGGGAGACCTGTTCTTTTCCGAAGGGAAAGTGAGGATGGGTGGATCTGGGGAGAGGGGAATTTGGGGGTAATTATTGGAAGAAAAACAATAATGGAAAATGTAGACAGAATGTGATATATGAAGGAAGAATAAATTAAAAGTAAAGAATCATGAGAGATGCAGACACAGAGAAGAGACAAACAGACAGACAGACAGACAGACAGACAGACAGACAGACAGACAGACACCAAGGGTCAGAGGTGAATCAAATCTGTATCTATGAAGTATTCACAGAAAAATATTGGCAAGAAACGAATCCTTTTGTATGTTGGCTAAAATGCTTATGATTTCAATTTATACTTGCACACTTTCTTACTAGCTAGAATTACAGAATTGAGGTTGTCGGGGTAGGATTCAGGTTTTGTTCATTTTAAATGTGTATCGGTCCTGTTGTGTCGGGAAGGCACTGTTTCCTTGGAGCCACCCACCCCCTACAGCTCTTACAATCCCTTTGCCTCCTTTTCCCTACAGACACCTGAGCCTTGAGGGGGATGGATTTGATAAAGACATCCCAGTCCTAAGTAAGAAGCTGTTTGAAACTGATACCTACTGGGTAAGGAAAAATCAGTTTTCCCCAGTGAACTGTCTCTGGGTATATAAAGCATACTCCAGGGCAAGTCACCTGCCCAGGCGTAATCAGACAGTACAAAATGGAACCCATGATTTTTTTTATATGTGTGACTTTGCTTGTTTTGATAAATTATATCTCATTGAGTTATTTTGTTTGACTTTTTTTTCTTTGTTTTGAGGGGTTTCTTTGAGAGAAAGAGAAAAATCAGTTGGGTAGAAAGGTGGTGATTAAAAAATACTATGATTAAAATATTGCATGTAAATTTTGAATAAAAATAAATCAATTCTAATAACTAGTAAGATAAAATTTAAGGACTTTCTAAGAGCAAATGCCAGGAAAGGATATTGTTTTATTTTCAAGATATATCTACTTATACAAACACATAGATATAAACTTTACATGTGATGTTCCCTATATTTTATGTCACATATTTAATCAATATTCATAATAATATTTTCAAATTTTATAACGTGTTTGCATGTATGGGTGTTTTGTCTTTATGTATGTTTGAGTAGCTCAGGTTTTCCTGGTGCCTGTGAACTGAATGTCAGATGCCATGCGACTTAAGTTACAGATGGTTTGAGACACCATAAAGGGGATTGGAATCCCCTGAGAGTGGAATTAAGATGCCTGCGAACCACCTATTCGGGTGCTGGAAATTACACATAGGTCTTCTAGATCTTACAGACGATCAGCCAGTGCTTTTAACTGCCAACCATCTGTCCCGCTCCCAGTATTTATAATAATCTAATATGTAAGTCAGAACTAGCCTTTTACATTCTACTTATGAAGACACAGAACTGTATTATATGAAAAAAAATCCAGTGAGTTTGTATCGTTAATGCATGACAAAGCTAGGATTTAAGGGCAGGATTGTCTAACCGAAGTCTCTGGGATTTCGGGAAAGCCATACTACCTACCCCTGAACAGCTACATATGTTGTATGCACTCTGCCAGAGCTGTCCATATTATTTATCTCTCTAACCAGGTGGGTTTGTCTAAGACAAATATTAACTAGGAAAACAGATGTAAAGCATAACTGTGCTGGATAAACTGGGACAAGCACAATCTTAAGGGCATTGAACGGATGAGTTACCACGTGACATCATGTACTATACCTGTAGGGTTCTTCGCAAGAATCTGAACTATTACCTAATCTGCATTTATAAAATGTAGTCTTGCATCCAATTTGCAGGAATTATTCATCCCAAATGGTTGGTTTCCTGCCTTTCCTCAGATTTGTGTAAGTGACTCAATTATAATCAAGAAACAGCAGAGCACGCAATGTAAGTATGCAATCACCAATATGGATCTTGAGCTCTGATTGGATGCTGCTCTGATATTAAATGCAAGCTGAAAAGGGGGCCGGAGAATAAATGAAGTATTTGCACTTACCGTTTCAGAAAAACTAATAGTAAATTTTTGTCATTCTACAAGCGCTCTTCCTCAAATTTGCTATCCTGACATATCTATGTATTGTGAAGATACATCAGTGTGAGAACAACAGATCTACACTGGTAATGACACAATTGCAAATGCTTCAACGAGGGTGAGAAATTAGGCTACTCAGCTCTGCTAGTGGTTCTTACTCTGTTCTTTTAATAGCAACTTAGCGAAGAGCTCAGCGAGCTGCTGCTTCCAGTCAAGCCCCGTGTTTATCTCTTTCGCGGTTTGTGGTGGAGGACTCTTGGGAATGTATCACTTTTTTAATTCTCTCCAGACCTCTATAAAAATGAGGCATTCCTTCTGTGAGGAAAGAGAGTCCAGTCTAGAAAACACACTGGACTACTCTGATCCCTGGGTCACTTTTGCCGGATAATGATAGAACAAGAATTTCTCTGTCCATGGTTTCTAACAAATCACACACCTATTGGCTCAGAAAATAGCACTGTTAAAAACAACCACTGGACTCATTTAACGAAGATTGGCACATAACCAACCAAGGTACCCAAGGAGCTGACAAACACTGCAAATGACACACTCTCCTCAATCCTACTTTTTAAATAGAGCAAAGAGGAGAAAGCCTTTCTTCCCAAAGGTATCCTTCCTTGAGTCCCAAACTACTAACATCCATCTCTAAATAGGACCTGCAGGAATATCCCATTGCTGGAGCTGTGCAGATCTATTAAGTAGGAGGTCTCAGAACATCCTAGGGCCACTCTTAACATCATCAAGGCCAATTTTAATTATGTGTTTAAATCAATGTGTAACATTGGTTTCCACAAACTCATGTATCTCAGGTATTGAATATAGTTTTGCCATATATGGTGGCATGCAAATGTAATTCCAGAGCTACAGGGGAATGAGGCAGTAGATTTTCAGCTAGTACAAGATCAGCCTGAACTATGTAGTGAGCTGGAGGCTGGGCTCTGCTATAGAGTAAGATGTTGTCTCAAAAATAAAACAATTGGCACTGGAGCTACAGCTCAGTAGAGGGCACTTGCTGCTCTTACAGAAGACTACAGTTTGGTTCTCAACTCTTATATGGGAGCTCATAACTGTCTACAAGTCCAGTTACAGTAGATCCAATACCCTCTTCTCGCCTCTATCATCATTATACAGATGTGTTACATACATACACACTCTCAATGTATTTATAAAATAAACACAAGTAATTGTTAAAATTATATTAGCTTTCCCTGTTAAAATTATATTAGTTTTGGTATTTTATTCGATGCATACAAAAATAATAAATAAATCAAACAGATTCTTATGATCACAGATTTTACTTTTGGAAATTTCACACAAAGTCTCACTACGTACCTCAAGCTGGCCTTGAACTTGTGGTTCTTTCGTTTCCTTCTTACCAAATGTTGGAGCTACAGGTGTAGGGTACCATGGTCACCTTTAGAGTTTTTTTTTAATTCTCATTTTTCAAACATTCTAAGAACCACTTTACACAGTAATTTATTTCTTATTTATCTATATTTTTATAAATCAAAGAGTTTGACTGAGGGTCCTTCCAATCAGATGATTAAAACTCAGAAAGATTTAGTGTTTTCAATGAACAAATGAAGCAATTAATAGATGACAGAGCTCCAATTGGATGAAATATATGAAGAAAGAAAGACTCCAAAACGTTTTGTGTATTTTCCTCTAATAAGTCCATTACATCATTGAATATTGTGTGTAACCTTCAGGAATTCAGAGTTTTTCATTTACAGCTATGTTCTTATGCCTCGAAAACCCTCCAAAATACAATAACTAGTCAAATAAATACTTTTCAAAACTGTTCACATTTCATGTGTCAGTCAAAAAGCAATGCATATGGTCCCTATGGAAAAGAACATGGGGAAGCAGGATCCTGAAATACACCATGGTAAAAGTCCATGCTTTCTAATAGCTAAATGCTTTTGCTGGGGTATATATTTATACTTTGTGGCATATGTATATATCTCTGTGTGTGTGTGTGTATATATATATATATATATATATATATATATATATATATATATACTTTGTGAAACATTTTAAAGAGTTATTTATTGTATAAATGTGAGACCACTGTAACTGTCTTCAGACACACCAGAAGAGGGCATCAGATACCATTACAGCTGGTTGTGAGCCACCATGTGCTTTCTGAGAATTCAACTCAGGGCCTCTGGAAGAGCAGTCAGTGCTCTTAACTGCTGAGTCATCTCTCCAGCCCAGGAAACTTTTAAAATGTATACATTTTAAAATAATCTCAATTAGGTATATGTTTTTCCTGTTTGTTGGTTTTATACACTAAAGACTATGTCATTTCTTTAGTATTATTATTTAATTGTTCATAAAATATATTTTTCTCATATTTTTTCCACACCCCCATCTCCTCTCAGCTCTTTCCCACCTCTCTACCAATCCAAATTCATGCTCTCTCTCTTTTTCTATTTTTCTTCCTCAAAAAATACAACACAAACAAACAAACACAATGATACAGCATGAAAAATCAAAAACATGCACAAAACAAAATATGCTCTATGTTCTCTATAAAATATTTTTTTAAAAAAAATTCATCTTCAACCTAATGTGAATGTTCAATTTTGTAGTTTTATATTTGGGAGCTCTGAAAGGTCATTTTATTTTGCAACTTTGTTTATAAGCAGCTGAAGAATAAACACAAAGGCCAGAAGAAAATGCTTTATAATGGACTTTTTTAAAACATAGAAGATATAACTCTACCATTATACCAGAAAAGACACTACCTTTCAACAGCTTATCAGTATCTTACTAGGGAGTTAAAGTAAATGTTGAAAATAATCAACAGAAGAAATAAATTTTTAATAAAAATATATTCATGTAATAAATACATATATTCAGATTGTGGATTGGGAGGGGAACTGAAAATTTAACCTTTAAAACTTTTATTGAAAATCAATTCTCAAAAAAAAAAAAACAAAAAAGAAGCAAGGCAGTGGTGGCGTGGTGGCACATGCCTTTAATCCCAGCACTTGGGAGGCAGAGGCAGGAGGATTTCTGAGTTCAAGGCCAGCCTGGTCTACAGAGTCAGTTCCAGGGCAGCCCGGGCTACACAGAGAAACCCTGTCTCGAAAAACCAAAAAAAAAAAAAAAAAAAAAAAAAAAAAGAAAAAAGAACAGAAAAAGAAAATCAATTCTTCTTTGATACAATACATCTTAAACACTGTTTCCCTCCCTCCGTTCTTACTAGCTCCCTACCACACACACTCAACCCTTACTCCGTACCTACTGCCACTCCATTTTCTTTATAGCAAATAGCAGGCCTCCAAGAGATGACAGCCAAACAGGACACACACACACACACACACACACACACACACACAACAGTAAGGCAAGGCAAAAGTCCTCATGTTGAGGCTGGACAATGCAATGCAACGTAATAGGAGGAAAGGCATCTCAAGAGAAGGCAAAAGGGTCAGAGACACACCCACTCCCACTGTTAGGAGCTGAAGAGGTCAGCTCAGGAACTTTAGAACACTTGTCTAGAACACTTGTCCCTTTGGAAGAAAGAGGCTAATTAACATTCCTCAGACAACAGGGGATAGAGCCATCCTGCAGGTCAGGACACATTCCACAGGAATGACCTTTCACCACCCACAGACAAAAGAAGTCCTTGCTACCTTATTCCCTAAGGATCAATCAGCTTAAATGTCACACTGTTCTGCTAATCATATTGTGCCTAGTTGCTGTTTCTCTAGTCTACACCTAAAAACTCTATGAAGGCTCACTGAATGAGTTGCACTGGAGTGTCACTTCTCCTTTTGGGTGCAGGATGACCCCAGCTTACTGGAACAATAAAATTCCTCTTGCTTTTGCATCGATCTCCGGCTCCACATTGTTCGCTCAGGGGGTCCCTGGTAAGCTAAGTCTCCTCAGAGTCTTATAGAGCCCCATAAAATCACTAAGCTAACAACCATAACATATATCCAGAGGACATGGTGCAGACCTATGCTTACCATCTCAGTCTCTTGTGAGCCCAAGTGATCCCTGCTTAGTTAATTCTGTGGGTTTTGCTTTCCTGGTTCCATGTTCTCCTTCATAACCTCTGACTCCTTCAGTCTTTCCTAGGTACCTTTATTCTCTTCTGCAAGGTTCTCAATCTCTGAGGGGAAGGAAGTTATGGAGACCTCCAATATAGACTCTCCCTCTCTCTCTCTGCATAGTATGTGGCTATGCATCTCTGCTCCTGTGCCCATCTGCTACAGGAGGAAGCCTCTCTGATAATGATTGGGCTGTGCACTCATCTGTGAGTATAACAGAGTATTATTAGAAGTCATTTCATTGACTCCTTCATTCTACACTAATTCTCTGAGGTATCCAGCATCCAGCTTCTGGTCATTCAGGCACTGGTCAGTATGAGCTCCCTCTTGTGATTAGGCCTCAACTTTAGTCAGACATTGGTTGGCTGCACTTACAAGTTCTCTACCACCATTGGTGCAGAAAATCTTGCGAGCAGGACAGGTTGTAGGTTTGAGGTCTTGTGGCTGGATTGGTGTCCAGGTTTTTCTTTGCATAGCCCACAGAGTACCTACTGTGACAGAGACTAGAATGTAGGAGTGAAGGCTCCAAGCTTGCATCAGCTTAACTTCTCAGTGTTCACTGAGCTGGCTAGAAATTGTCTTCAGCAACAGGGCCCCACTGTCAGATTTCATAAAGCAACCTCTGTCCTAGCATCAAACTTGGTTGCTTAGGGATCTCTATAGGACCACCTCAGCTAACAACTCAAAAGTAACTCAAGGCCTCCACTGGAAGCCTTGCCTGACTACAGAAGATGACAGTTCAGACTCTGAATCCTCCGTTAGTAAGAGTCCTCAATAGCGTTACCCTCATAGAGTCTACAAAGTTTGTACTGCAGTAGATTTCCACATCAACCCCAAATGCCTCCCAAATCTGACTGTCTTTCCCTGAACTCTCTCCTTCCACCTGCCTATACACAGTATCACTCCTGTTCCTGCCCCTCCTCCAGGCACATGGAGAATCTAGTCTATTATGCCTTTCCAGGGAAACTTGTACTTCCCCTTATGGCCCACTCCTCTTTACCTAACCTCTCTATATCTGTGAATTGTAACCAGATTACCATTTACTTAAGAGCCAATATTCACTTACAAGTAAGCACATACCATATTTGTCTCTCTAGTCCTGAGTTATCTCCCTCGGGATAATATTTTCGAAGTTTTATACATTTGCCTGCAAATTTTGTGATGTCATTTTTTTAACCACTGAGTAATACTCCATTATAAAAATGTACCTCATTTCCTTTATGTACTCTTCAGTTGAGGGACATCTAGGTTGTTTTCAGTTCCTGGAAATTATTAATAAAGCTGATATGAACATTGCTAAGCAAGTGTCCTTTAGTAGAATGAATCATCCTATGGGTATATGTCCAAGATTCGTATAGCTGGGACTTGAGGTATCTTGATTCCCAATTTTCTGAGGAACCAGTATTTTGATTTCCACAAGGGTTGTATAAGTTTGCATTTCTCCCAGCAATGGAGGAGTGTTCCCATTGTTCCACATCCTCAGCAGCATGTGCTGTCACATGTGTTGAAAATGTAACATTTTATACAACTTCCAGAATCCTAACTTGTGTTTCAAATTTGTATTCAGGTATGTACAGTGTATTGATTAAATAAGTATTTTATTCTTTGAGAATTCCATACAGTATGTTTTTATCACATTCTTTCCTGTCCCCTAACTCCTCCTAGATCCTCCTTCATCTATACCCACCCAACTTCATGTTTTTCCCCCTTAAAACAACAAGAACAAAAGAAAAAGAAATTACCAGACAGTTAATTTGTGTTGGCTAACTATCCCAGAGGATGGGGCCTACCTGGTCATTGAGTGTAGTTGATATGTTCGCAGTGTCATTCCATCAAAGAACACTTATTTTTAGTTCTCCTAATAGCTGTTTATTATTCTTGTCTGTCTTCTTGGCTGGGATAGGACTCTGTGATCACTCCCCCTTCTCCATCCTGAGGTTTTGTCTGGTTTGAGTTGCAGGTTTTGTACATGTTGCCTCAGTCTCTGCAAATACTGAAAATACTCTGAAAATACTGTTGCTTTCTTAAAACCATCTACCATCTCTAGCTCTTACAATCTTCCTGCCCCTCTTTTGCATATATCTTTGAGTCTTGAGAGGAAGGCTGTTATATGCTTCATTTAGAATGTCCACAGAAGTTAAGTGGCTAGGAAGGGACAATAAGAGAATAGGAGGGGGGATCTTCCAAGGACAAGGAGATAAAGAGAAAATTGGAAAAGGTGGATTGAACAGATCAGGGATAGGAGAGCAATACAGAGTAAGAAATATAGCGAGGGGTAAGTGACAATAGTAGATTTTTGAAAAATCATATAAGAACCTATACTATAGAATCTTCCTAAATGATATACCTATACAAAAAGAATTTAAATTGAGTTATCATATAATGTGGGAGAGATTATCCAAGCTAGATATCATATGCTACCAAATAAAATAGATAGTGACAGAAATGGTTATCTTTTTGCATTGTTGTTCAAAATGGAGGGTCCCATATGGTCCCCCAAATGCTGCAGGTTATTTTCAATGCTATTGATTAAATGTGTATGTAAAAATTTAAAAGAAGATATTCAGTAAATTATTTCAATTGTAACTGCCAATTATTTCAATGAAATATATGTTTGGGTACATCTAAAGTTTTACATGAGAGTAGGTAGACCAAGACTTCTCAGTAGTGACCAGTGAAAATTTGACCCTAAGATACGAAACAAGTTCCAGAACCACCCTTGACATTATCCTGTGGCAGTCATCTTCATTTCATAATAAATATTATCATTTGCTGGGATTCTTTATTTTATCCAGTCAAGTTGGCTTAGAGATATGGATTATTTTATATTCAGGAAGGTATGATTCTACAATCTAAGAATTAGATAAGTAATAGTCATAGTTACTCAAAGAAGATTTATGCTGTAGTTAATTCTTTATCGGTAGTTTTCTCAGAGAATCAATAATGTCAGTGTTTAATCATATTCATCTACTCTAGGCCCTCCAAGTCATCTATATAATTGGGACTGTCATGGGGAGCTCACAAAGTGGGAATTGTGGTAATTCGCCTAATGTCTCAATCATGTTATCCTTAAGACTCCATGGAAATATATTTGCAAGCATGCAACAATACATCATAAAATTGTTTACATATGTAAAGTAATTAATGAGTTGCTCCAAAAACAGAAAGCCATATCATGATGTCTATAATGTAGTCACAAGATCTTTAAAATAACAATGAACATTCTCTGACTTGTGGTAGAAGGAAGAAGGGGGAGGTAAAGAAAATCAATCATAGGATAAACAGTTGGATTTTAAGACAAAAGGACTAGTGTTCTCAGTCCAATTATCATGGGGATTTGAAATTTATCTATGACTCAAGTGAACACAAGTAAGTTTCCTAAATGACATAAATTTCAGTTGACAGCTATGAGGTCCTAAGCAGAGAAAACAACTCAGCCACGATGAGATAGTTTCCACTCATGAGGACTATGGTGGTTTGTATATGCTTAGCCCAGGAAGTGGCACTATTAAAAGGTGTGACTCTGTTGGAGTAGGTGTGGCCTTGTTGGAGTAGGTGTGTCACTGTGGGTGTGGGCTTTAAGACCCTCATTCTAGCTGCCTGGAAGTCAATATTCTGCTAGCAGCCTTCAGATGAAGATGTAGAGCTCTCAGCTCCTTCTGTGCCAGGCCTGCCTGGATGCTGCCATATTCTTGCCTTGATGATAACGGACTGAACCTCTAAACCTGTAAGCCAGCCCCAATTAAATGTTGTCCTTTATAAGGCTTGCGTTGGTCATGGTGTCTGTTCACAGCAATAAAACCCTAACTAAGACAAGGACTGTGCAACATGTCATGTTATATTGCTATAAGAAAAACTGGGTCTATAGTTTGATAATATTACCACCTAGCCTACAGATAATGGCTCAGAGACTTGCCATAAATACAATGTATTAATCTAAATTGTAGCTCTGTACCATGGTCCTACCCACACTGCTGGTGTGTCAATTTATAATCTTGTGATCAGTAGTTGTCAACCTAGTGTAGCTTAAAATCACCTGAAAGGATTTTTAATATGCAGTTTAATTGAGGCTATCACCCTCAATATCTGATTAGGCCAATCTTGAACAGTTTGTTAAATGCATGTCCTTGTTTTGAGACATCTGCAGAGATACTATTGCGAGTTCTCTAGGAATTCCACAGAGGAAACTACTGTTTTGCAAGCTGTTTCTGTTCCTCTTCAGTGTATTCTTCATCTTCCGTGGAAAAGGCTTGTTATGTATGACTTACAGTTTCTGTGGCACTTCTTTGGGTGGCAAATGAGTATTGTCATGGTGCCTGGAGCCCAAATGCTCCTCTGTGTCTGTGAAATGGAAAGGACGGACTTACAGCATCTACCTAAATTGCTTTTAAAGAACACTCAATGAAAATCATTTAATTCTATTTGTGGCAACAATGTTAACCACATACCTGCCTCCACCCGATTTCCCTCAAACTCAGCAAGCAGCGTTTGTTTGTTTCCTCTGATGGTTTTAAACCTGGAGCACATATTGAGTCCCTATTGTCACGATTTTAGGAATTAAAAAGTCAGTGAACAAACAATAGGAAATCTATGTCTCAGAAATTTCCCAAGAGAAGCAATTCAAACAAGGTATCAGGCACGATAGAATAATGGTAATAAACAATTGGTTTCACTTGAGAGGATAAACCTTAACTGGATTTTTGTTAATGTGGGCCGAGACACTCTATCCATTTTGAACATCAGGATCCCAAAGCAAGTAATCTTTACATCACATCAAAGACTCTTTTGACTTTCTTTTAATATTGAATAAATTTTCAATATGTTTGACAAGTTTATTGGTGTATGGTGTATTGATCATAAAATTCTCTGACTTTAAGTGGACATTGAGCTTAACCTTAACAGTTTTTGTCGTGTTTGCTGAGCTGCTTTCAAACATCCCCCTGATAAAGTTTCTAATTCTAAACATCCCAACAAGATCACTTGTACTAGTTTAGAGTTAATCTGAATGCCTATCTGTAGTCCCTAGATACCTTCTGAATCTATTGATTTGACTTTTCTGAGTATTTCATGTAGTAATAAATGAAATTATTTATTAAATTAATGATGTCACCTTTTGCCAGTGTATACAGGTCTTATCTACTGGCCCTAGGATCTGAGGACCTGAAGAAATGGGGCTGACTCCAGTCTGATACTGTCAACAACTTTACTTCAATTTCAATGTACTTTTATGCACGAATGTATGAGCAAAGAAAGCAATGGTTCAAAGAAGGTTGTTTGAATTAAGAAAGTCATGATGAGAGAAGCATGTAAATAACCTTGAGTAAGCGCATATAAAATATTAACAGTGCATCCTTTTCCCAGAACTTTCTCAAGACAGACCAATTGAAGCACAAGTGCTTTGAGCGTACTAGAGATTACATCTGGGATGGCAAAAGAGCACGTCGGAAGGCCATATCCAGATTCAGAGTACATTAATCATATTGAGTTCTATAGATATGTTTTAACAGCCAAGAAAAATGAAATAATCAAAATGATGAGGAATGTCAATATTACTAGTTTTATATCTTAAGAGGGCCTCCGTTGAAATATTTTTTAGGGTAAAAATGGAGGTGTGAATTCAGAAACTTTTAAAAATATAATTGTAGTTGTCCTGCTGATAGACAATATGACAGATTGGCTCAGGGTTTTTTGTATTTTTTTTTCCTGGAGTTTAGTTTATACTGAGTTTTGAGGTAGCTGAAGGCTATCTCCTAGTCAGTTTGATGGGAGATGGGTTTTGGCAGAGCCTACATCAAATGGGGACTTCTAGGTCTCATATTTTCCCAATTCTGCTTCTTGGATCTGCCATAATAATATCAAATACTATAAAATTGGAAAACAAATCTTTTGGCACCAGGTAGAAACAAATGTCAATTATGTCTCTATCTAATTAACTTTTCTCAACCTCAGAATTCCTGGGTATCCTGAAATCTCAGTTATGGCTTTGCTACAACCTCAAATCAATATAATAAAAAATATGCATACTGCAATGCCTAGGGGCTTATAGTCCTCAACACTGGTTGAATTTTATAGCGGAAAAGTTGTTGGTCAATAAGGTGTATTTTACGACTCTAATTTTGCCTCATCTCATTTTAAGAGCTTTTAGTATCAATATACTGCTTGAAAAAATACTGAAGATTAATAAATATGTGTTGATGCTACAGTCCTACATATAAAATGATAAATTAAAAAGTCATCATTTAAATCTTCACTAATAGGTCCATAATAGGTATTTTAGTCAGAGGCAAAAAAGAAAGAACGCCTTTTTATAGATCTAGTTGTAATAGCAGTCAGATCTGAAGATTCACTTCATGCCTCTAATTATAAATGAAAGCCACACATTAAACAAAGAGACCATGGAGTTCACACTTCCTTAATTAGAGGTTCACAGGGATGCTAGGTTTGGCCACGCTAGCTTCATTTTCATTACTACGTGCTGACATTCTCCTGTAACCTCACCATAGGTAAGTTTTCTTCCTAGTCATGTACTTTGTGACAGGTTAGCAACAATTCCAACTTCATGCTCCATTTTCTCTGCCTCCTGAGGCAATTTCCTACCTATGCACTTTGTTATTTCCTCAGCTTTGTCACTCCGACCTGTAAGGTACTTCATGATGGGAGCAACACTTTGAATATCAACACTTCAATTGCTCTACTGGCCAAATACTATCTATGTCACTTGCAGGGGACGATTTTAATATATAGGTCATCTTCTTCCATTAAATAGCTGGTCAAGACTATGGACTGAGTTGTTTCAAAAATAAATCTCATCACACCTCACAGGCTTTTTATCATCATGAAACTAAAAGTCCCCTGATCAGGTTTCTGATCAGGTCCCAAGTTTCCTCTTCTACCACTGCCTTGTTAGGTGTGATGGGAAATGTTGAACTGTGTGATATGCCTTAAATTGATGATGGCATTTATAGTGCAATATCCTTCTACAGAAGCTACTTTTTCTACTTTTGAGATCCAAGCCTGTCCTGTGCTCTGTAATTCTTAAATAAATGCTGCTTTCTGTGATTCTGTACAACCATTCTGAGTGTGGTCTTTGTGGTTCACTCCATTGCACTCCCTGACCCTCAGCTGTCTTAGAATTCTCTTTGTATCCTTACAACTCCCTGGTTATGACTCAGTTATACAGTATAGTTCACTGAGTCAAAGTCTTTTTATCTTAATTCATGTTACAATTTGACAATGAACTCCTGTGTCTATGTCTAATCTTTGTGCATCTCCAACATATTTGTGCTTAGACCCCAGTCAAGATACTAAGTGCTTATTTCAGTGGTTGACCTATTAGAAGGAAGCAAAAAAAAAATATTCTTATCATAGATTTCACCTTGTCCCATGTATTATATTAGCATAGGTGGAGCAAAGACAATTCTTACTGAGTTTTTCTCCTTAGATCTTTAAAACCTAGATGGAATAAGATATGAAAAATAATTATAGTAATTATTTTAAGAAAAGTTTTTAATAAAGATTTAAGCATGAACATGAAGAGAAGTCAAATGGGGTGGGAATGCATGTCAATTAGAAGAGTGCCATAGTACAGCCAAGCCTTGAGTTTTGATCTCAGAACCACATCAACTGAATGTAGTGGTATTAAGTCTGTAGGTAAAGCTTTTAGGAGCAAAGGCAAGAGGATCAGAAGTTCAATGCCACAGCTCAGCTATTTAGCAAGTTCCAAGCCAGTCAGGGGTACAGAAGGAGGAGGAGGAAGGGAAAATGGAGAAGGAGGAAGAGGAGACAGAGGAGGAAGAAGAAGAGAGGAAGCAGAGGAGGAGTTATCAAGCATCTATAAAAGCCAATATCTTTTTTATCTGTCATGCTGTATATCAAAACCAAAGCCTTGCATTTTGGACGAGCACTGCACTACTGAGCATATCCCAGCCCCCAAAGCATCATGGAGGTCATTAGTGCAGGTTGTCACATAGGCTCTCAGAAACATATCAAAATGAGATTTTTTTAGAGGAGAGCTATGCAAGCTTCAGGTATCCCTAATCTGAAATCCCAAATTCAAGTATTCTGGAATCTGAAAATTTGGAGTGATCACATGAGATTCAAATGATATTTGATTTTGTAGCATTTTGCATTTCAAAATTTAAGATTATAAATTCTCAAACAGTAAAGAATGTGAAATGAGCCCAAACCTGAAACTACCCAAACTGGAAACTCTTTTAGCTCAAGCCTTTTAGATAAGGAGTATTTAACATGTACCATTAGTAATAATTATAACTAAGTGAATTTCATTAATTATTATTTTTAGTACAGTATTGGCTGCTTACTATATACTAAGGCTTTTACACTGTCTTACTTTTCACACTTTACTTAGGAATGAGTGGTGTTTTAATTATTCTTTGAAGGAGATACTAAGCCACCAGAGGATAGTGTTAACTTGTCCTTGAAATACAATCCTGCATAGAAACATTGTGGGGTTGGGACACAGACCTTTTTTTTTCTAAACAATACTTTTTATTAATTCTTTGAGAATTTCATACAATGTATTTTGAGCATATTGGCTCCCATTTCTCCAAATCCTCCCATGTCCAATCTCTTTACTTTCCCTTTGAGGGTTCTTCTACTCCATCCATCACTTCCAGTTTATGTTGCTTAACTAGTCTTGGGTGCGAGCCTGTTTTGCCACATGGTTGACTTACCAGACATTCTTATCATTAAAGAAAACTGATTGCCCCTCTCCTGGGAAGGTATCAAATGCCAATAGCACTTCAACTATTGTGTATACAATATCTTCTTTCTATACTAAAATTTTTGTTTGCCTTGAGCTTGTCAATGTCTTGTGCATGCAAAAACAACCACTGTAAGTTGATATGTGCAACAGTTCTGTGGAATCTGGAAAATATTATGTCCCCTATTCTATCTACCACCTCTGGCTCTCATAATCTTTCTGCCCTCTCTTCTATGAAGATCCCAGAGCCATGAAGGAATTGTTTATGTTCTTTCTAGGACTGACAGCATCCATAGTATCTTACTTTTTTAATATTGACACAATTATTCTGCGTTCATTTTGAGCTACTGCCAGAAGCATCACTGAGGATTTTGATGCATGTTTTTAATACTAAGGAAACTTCCCAAATTATCATGAGACATAGATGACACCTTTGTAATCTTAGTGAAATTGACCAGGAAGAGAACCATAGTCTAGAGTGAAGGAATTTCGATCATGGAGGTGGAAGGCTTGCTGGTTTTGGTAAGGTCTAAGAAGTACAGTTCTGCTACAGAGCATAGAAACCACTGGGAGTGAAAAAGAGAAAATCAAATGTTTTTGAATCACCAATTCCAACCCTGTACAACTTTTAGCCGTATGAGGGGCAGCAGCCTTTGGACTCCCAAGGGTAACAGAATGTAATGGGTAGCACCGAAGAGAATAATTATTGGTTTTCTTGTTTAGGAAGTGCTATAGCGTTTAGAAGTATCGAGAGAATGACAAAGTACCTAGACCCTTCATCTTCCTCCTTTGCTGAGGCTAAAAGGAGAGAATAAATAACAGCTGGGAGAAAAGATCAATGAAGGCCTCTCCTGCAATAACAGATGGACAGTACCAGGCCAAAGGAAACTATAAATGCTACAGAACCTCATTCCTCATCCTTTGAATTGAAGGTCTCCTCTGACCAGAGCATTAAAGATCAACTGCAGCTCTTCCCTTGAGCACAGGTGCTTGCTTTACTTATCGTCCTGCCCAGCAAGCTAGCAGGGCAATGAAAGCTTGTCAGCAAACACATTGCAGGCTTTCTCTGAGGGCTAATCCATAAACTTCATAAAAGTTACATTTATCTATCAAGACCCATGAAGTTCATATTATCCACAGTAGGGTATTTACTTCTCCTTCTTCCATTAGGAATAACATCAAGCATAGTGAGCTGGCCAGGACGAAGGTGCTCAGGACACACAGTCGATTGTTTCCCTGCCTCTCTCTTGTGATGGATGGAAGTAACTGAGTTTTTTATCCAGAGCTACCACACTCCTTTAGATTGTGCTGTGAGATGACAGGTCTTCTGCCACTGCAGTATCTTGAGCATGATGGAATGAGGTCATTTTCAGCTGAGTCCTGAAGCCCCTTGAAATCCATCCTGGAGAAAGGGATCCATAGATAATGGCAATGAATTATGAATGAATGGGGGGTCTCAATTTTATATTTCTATTTCTGCATGTGCTTTTCTATAAAAGAGCTACCATTATGTTTGGTTGCGGCAATACAGGCCTTTATGACTGAGGATCTTCCTTACAAAATAAGTGCTGGTTCTTTGGATGGCTAATGTTCCCTGTCAACTTGCCTGGTGGTTAGGATCTCCTATACCATACAACACAGCAAAACATAACATAATATAACACAATATAAAAATAATGTAACATTTAACCTAGCAACACAAGATAAACATGACATAATAAAAACATGATATAGCATAAACATAACACAACACAAATATAACATAACATTAAACAGTTAAATATAATAACATAAACATATTCTCAAAGGGAAGTGAAGATTTACCAAGTAAATCTATACCTGAATAAAAATGATGAAAGGATCAGTAATGTCCAACAAATATCAGCATCCATTACTGATGAGCGTCTGTGAACACAGTGTGGTGAGCTGTCTCAGGCCACCTGCATTCACGCCTTCTTCACCATGATGGCCTGTTCCTCAAATCATGATCTGCAGAGTCCAGCCTAGCATCACAGGGTAAAACACAGTAGGCAGTGAAAAAAGGGGGATACGGAGTCGGCTATTGTTGCCAAATCTGCTTTACCTTCAGCAATTTCTATCTTCAATTGCATAGCCAAAGGCTGCTTACATTTTGTAATTTCTACCTTCTTTAATTCTACTCTTCTATGGCCAAAAGCCACTGGTTTCTGGCAATTAACTCCTGGTGATAACAGCACGGGTTTAAGAAAATAGTTTAGTTAACTGAGCTCTTTTCTTTCAGGCTCAAGAACCCCTCATGAGCCTAAGAGAAAAGAAAAGGACAAAAGGGAGAAAGCCCAGCACACTTTGTCCAAGCCAGACCACCTTTCTCATCAGTTCCACAAGTGTTCATGCATACTTACATAATTACACATATACCTACACACATATATACATACATACATATAGACTATATACACACACAGATATATATATATATATACATACATTTATATGTGTATATATATATACATGTACACACACACACATATATATATACATACATACATATATATATATATTCACTCACATATATACAATTTTGGTATATGGGGCACAGCACCAAAAGGCAGTTTATCACTTTATTTCTTTTCTCTGGCAATTCATTATTGTTGTTGTTGTTGTTGCTTTTCAAAAGTTTTTTATATAAAATTATTTCATAGATAAAATGTTACACAAAAGGGGAGCTACAGAAAGGATATGAAAAGTAATCAAAGCAATGTTTCATTCTATAAACTCATTATAAGTTCAAACTAAGAGTTTCACACAGCCTTGCTTTATCATGGTGCACACTTGTGGCTTCATCCTTGGACCTGACCTAGAATGAATGTTTTTCCTTGTCTCAAGCTTGTTTCTCTTCTTAGTACAAAAAACTCATTATATTTCTTGTCATGCAGTCTTTTTTTTTTCTGTTCTATGAGGAACGAGTATATTCTATTCTTGATTCTAATTTCATTACATCTTTCTGGCAAAACAACTAAAGCCATCTTTTTAAATTTTCTTTCTAAAATTATTTGAATCAAGTTAGAAATGTTATAAAGTCATTAATTCATCTAAACAGCATTAATTCATGAATGTTCATCTTCATGTTGAGTTTCAGGAAATTTGCCCAATAGCATAGGTTGATGGCCGAGAATCATTAAGCTATGTGAGAATGGCAGAAAAGGCAGATCAGCAGCTGCAAGCAATACTGGGTTCAAGTCATTGGGACTGTGGATCTCCAGAATTCACCTATAGCAGCCCTGAAAAAAAATGGTGAATTATCTCCAGGAAACTGATTTTCTTGCCTAGATGGCTTCTATCAATGATCAAAATAAACTCTTTCTACTTTAAACTGCTTTCATTAGCTATTTTAATACCAAAACAAAAAAAAAAAAACTTCACTAACTCAATATTTGATCTCTAAGTTGCTTAACATCTTATTATGAACATAATTTTAAAAGTGCAATTCTCTATGTTATAGACATGCTACAAATAAAAGCATTATGTTAAATATGAAGTGCTGAGTAGTTGTCAGTTCATTTGGCTACCATTCTAGCATACTAGTTTATAAGCAAACGCTATCTTATCAGCTCTCTCTCTCTTTTTTTTCTAAAGGGGAGGGGGTTTATTCAGGGCAGAGGGCAAAGGTAGGGAGAGAAACGGGAGAAGATGGTGGAGAAAGAGGAGAGAGAGAGAGGAGAGAAGTGGAGGCCAGCCATGACCACTTGGAGAGACAGGAAAGGGAAGGGAGGAAGGGCGAGGAGAAGCTAGAGGCAAGAGAGTAAGAGAGTAAGAGAGAGAGAGGTGGCAAGCAGCCCCTTTTATAGTGGGCACACCTACCTGGCTATTGCCAGGTAACTGTGGGGAGGAGCATACCTGGGTTATCAGCTCTCTCTTAACTGGCCATCACATAAGATGATTTCAGTAAACTCAGTTAACTTTCCTTGGCCATATTTTATAATTTATTTTACTTTTTTGAAATTATAATATAATTACATCATCACCATTTCCCTTTCTTCTGTCTAGTCTATCCCTGTAGGGAGTAGTTCTGATGCTCTGGTCAGGAATCTGGGTGTGAACCCTGAAGTTCCTGTTCCCCAGTTGATTCTTGATCAATCAACAAAGATGGCTGGGCAGAAGAGACAGCACTTCCAGTTTCCCCACAGGCAGGTGAGCAGATTCAGGAGAGAAGATTCGCCATGCCTCAGAGGGAGAGAGAGCCATCACCCATGTGATATCTAGGGTTGAGTAGCCATTGGCTGCTTCCCCGACTGTGCCTGAGGTAGCAGGCAGGAGATTAGAAACATAACTAAATCGAGGGAAGGCTTAGAGCTAGGAGTAAAAGTAATGGAGCAACTAAACTGGGCAACTAAGTAAAGGGCAGAATCGAAGTGTTGAGGTGGAAGTGAGGATAAGGGCACCTTAGCCGCTAGAGACTTAAAAGTGCCTGGCCATTGAGCTAAAGCACATCAAAAATAAACCAATGTGTGTTTATCTTTCATCTGAGGGAACCTGGGTGGGGCTAGTAGCAAGGTCTGCCCAGAGCTTAAAGCAGGGTAGTAGGAACTTCTTCCTATACCTCTCATACCCTCTTCCTTGCTTTTTATCAAATTTTGCCTCTGTTTTCATTAATTGTTGTTATATGTAATATATTACCTGTATATACAAATACATCTAAATATTTAAGTACATCCTATTTAGTCTATATAATGTTATCCATATGTATGTTTTTTACTGATGACCATTTGGCCAGTTTGAGTATTCATCCCTTAGTTGCCAATAGTTCTTTATCTAAAATTGAGCTCTTGTAGATATTCTGTTTTCCACATAGACATATCTATTATGCCTACTTTGTTGTCCTTATTTACCTCATGTTGAGGCAATGCTGTTGATGAGACTTTATGGGTGTTGCTTCTTACATTAGGAGACAATCTCAGAGCAAACTCTATGATACTCAGGCTCTCATCATCTTTATGCCCCATCTTCTACAATATCCCCATCTCTTCATGCCCTGCAAATGACTTTATAAAGGAAATTGCTAGAGGCAATCACCATGATCTATAAAAAGCAGAACTTGGAAGAATGGAATCACAAGGTGGGAATGTCATTTGGGGCAAAATTCTGAGAAGAGCAGTTTTATCCTAAAGACATAGATCAAATCTAGGTGTCATCACTGTTTAAGTAAGGTGAGGTTTTGATATTTCATTATAATTTGCAGTTAAGACCACACCTTTGCCATGTACATTTCTATTGCACATTAGTAAAATGTATAGAGTATTTTCTGTTGTGTTGGAAGCCAGAATTGTACTCTATAAGAGCATGTGCTAAGTAATTTAAGATTTCACATTGATCTGAAATGCTCCCACAAAGAAACACATACACACAAACACAAATACCACCAGGATCAGCACTACCACTACCAAAAGAGAATCATGTTTGCTATTCCTTGTCTTGAAGACTGTGGTCAAAACATTCACAAAACAGAATGGATTGATATAAACCTATCATTCTGATTTTATTTTGCATTCTGAATATTCTGTGTAAACTTGAGTCATGAGTTATACTTCTCCCTAATAGGAACCATGGCAACTACTACTCCAATTCCAATGGTTTCTCTTTTGTCTCATTCCCTAAGCCTTGGTTTTGAGTCAGCTGTCATCCCTTCTCTTACCTGAGGAAGGTTTTTCATCAGTGTATGGGTGAGATGAACAAAAGTAGACAGGGAATTCTTATGGACACAAAGAAACAATGACAGAAGGAAAAGAATAGGCTTGCCCTAAGGTGACAAGTCAACTGTCACTAGCAACCTCGATGCAGCAGAATTACTGCAAGTAGGTATTTAGATCTTAGACATGAAGAAAAGCATTGCTATCATTTTTTCGGATAGCACAAATCTATTGTCAAATGGATGAAAATGAAGATTTTTTACTGTAAGTTCAGTGTTTGCTTTCTTTCCTCACCTTCCTTTCTTTCCTTTCTTCTTTATTTACTCCCCTTTTCCCACCTTCCTTTCTTCCATGTTTTCTTTGTTTTCCACTGAGTTCTCCTCTGCACACAAACATTGATTACTCAAATCTACAAAGTACCTGACAAAAAAACTGAGTATCATCAAGAGAGCAAACTGGCGTGAGACTACTACCATGTGTGGATCTAGTAGTAGTTTAACCACACATGCCCTAGATATCAGACTCATCTAGATCTGAATCCTGTCACCTGTCTGTCACAGTCATATGACTTTCACTGAGCTATTTGAACCTGAACTCAACAATAGCTTGTTAAACACAGGAAGTCATATAATCCATGCAAAATGCTTATAGCTATGAATTAGAGAAATTACAAGCAATGGATATCACTTACAAAATCTTCTTCCTCTGTGACAAGGCAGTGGTAGAGAGCTATTACCATTCTGTCCTTTAGAGAAGTTTTAGAAAGCACTGGGGAAACTCAGCCTGAATAATAGAACTAAGGAGTAAAACTGGAGCAGCAAAACAGTAGATTCATTACAATAACAGCATGGGGTTCCAGAAACTCTATGCAGGGAACCTTAGATTGTACTCAGTGCTAACTGTGCATATTACTGGAATTACAATACAATTAGGTTGCCACTGTAGCTAATGTCTCCATTCACTGTGCTAGGTACCTAGTCAGTTCAGCTCTTGACTGATTTCTATGGTAGCTCAATAGAATAAGAAAAACACACCTTAGAGCATTATGCTATGTGTTGTGTTACAAAGTCAAATTTCTCTTTCTTCTTTTTCTTTAAAGGATTCTTTAACTGGGATGTTATTCAGTGTTGCTTTGTAAGAAAATGTTAGCAAGGTTAGAAGTTAAAGAGCCCTACTCAAACTATCCTTTATAAAATTAGGTGTGGTGGGAAACAATTTTAATTCCAGCACTATGTAGGCAGAGGAAGGCAGATCTCGGAGAGTTTGAGGCCAGCCTGGTTTACATAGTGAGCTCCAGATCAGCCAGGGCTATCTAAAAAGATCCTGTCAAAACCAAACCAAACCAAACCAAACCAAACCAAACCAAACCAGACCAGACCAGACCAGACCAGACTAGACCAGACCAGACCAGACCAAACCAAACCAAACAGGAAAAACTATCATTTATACATCAGTTTCCTTGTGAGTAAATAAAATCCAATCATTTGCATAGAAGATCATGTTGTATCTTCTCTTAAAAGGAACATTTAAAGCAGGAGTAAGTTACAAAGTACCAAAATAAAGTACAGTATAGTCTGAACTAACTCCTTCTCCTACCCAAAGGTCTACCACAGTACCAGTAATTTAATGCTGCTGTGTTCTAAGCTGATTTCTTTACATGGTACTGTTCATTTAAATAATAATAATAATAATAATAGTAAAAACAAAATAAAAACCACCTCAAACTTCTGAGATAGAGATTTCTCACGCCTAATTCCAATCACAACTGAAAGGCTTCTTTCTTAGTACATTAACTCTTACATTACACACTTCTAGCAAGCTAACCACCTTCCTCACATGTTCTGGATTTCATGTTATTGCAGCTCTGACCTTTGTTTTTTTCTGTTCCCACTAACTATGATGTGTGTCATCAGCCTCAGTTCTCAGCGCTATGGCTGGAGCTGTACCTGTCAGCAAAAGTGTTAGATGCCTTCAGCCTCTTATCTATCACCTTTCTTTGCCTGCCCTTTAATGATGGAACTCCTTGGGGTCAATTTGAACTCTCTTAATTCTATCCTTTTTGTCTAGCCAATTTTACTTCTTCTCTAAGTTAAATTACTATCCATTTAGATGACTCAAAAATTTATGTGTTCAGCCTAGACATCTCTTTTAACTGTAGAGTCTTACATATGACTACTGCTTTGGTAACACTATTTTAATATATCCAGGACACTTAAAAGTCAGTGTGTGACCAATGGAAATCCCAGAGTATCCCATACATCAAACCAAATGACCACCAGTGGTCCTTAAGCTGTAAAAACTCATTTTTACTCATCTACTATCTTGTCCTAAGTATGCAAAAGTGTTCTTGATTGGTCTTTCTGTATCTAACGTTTCTTAGGTGAACCACTAGCCTATTTCACAATTTCAGCCTCATTTCTCTATTAACACAATTCAAATACAATTGACAATTACATCTTGTCTTAAACATTTACTGTTCTAGCTATATTGCTTCCAACTTTATAATATCAATTTACACAACACAGACTGCACAATCTTTGTAAATGCATTTATGACCTCATGTCTTTGAGATTTGAAAACAAACAAAACAAAATAAAACAACATCAAGAAAAAGTTTAAACCATGTTACATTGCCCTTCAAACACAGTACAACTTCCAAGTTGGCTTTGTAAACTGTATCATCAAACTGGGTCCTCCTCTCTGTGCATCCTTCCTGACTCTTTTCCTTCTTGAATATTACACTTTCTCCAGCCTGTAATTCTCTCTAAAGGGCTTGGTCTCTGTGGGTTTGTACCTTCTCTTCGTGCATTGAACATCATTATTTTTCTGGTATCATCTTAAATGTTGCTTCTTCAAAGAAGTCAACTCTAGACCAACAGAGAACCTCTCAGTAATTTCCAGGGTACCTTGTGCTCCATCTTTATAAAGCATATTTTTGTAAACTATTCTTTAAATTCTTTAAATTCTATCTTGGCCATTAGCTGTAAAGTGTATAAAAGGTAAACTTTACACAAAACTGCTGAGAATTCTGTCTTCCATTCTTAGATGTCAAGATAAAATATATCTTTTTCTCTATTCTTCATAGGCCTAGTTTTATCTCAGACATATCTATATCCAGATTTCTACTCTCTAGTACTTCAGAATATTAGCTTATTTGGAAATGATATCATTGTAGATTTAATTAGTTAAAACGATGACTCATATTTGACTAAGGTGGCTCTTAATATAGCATGATTTACATTCTTAAAAGGAGAAAAGAGAGGCTACAATAGGAGAGTTTAAATGAAGAGAGAGACAAATTGAGATGATCTTGCTAAAAGCTGAGATGCAGAAAAATAGATGGATACCTCCAGAGAAAGATGGTGCTTACCAGAGTTTCAGAGGGAACAAGGGATTGTTACCCTTAGATTGTGATTTTGAGTCTTCCAGAACTTTGAGAATAATTGCCTTTTACTTAGGTGATGGAGTTTATAGTAAGTATTGGCTTGTTGAAGCACCCTAGAAAATCAATACAGCTTCTATACAAGTCCTCATTCCTTCATTATTATTATTAGTTATTTTATTTATTTACATTCCAACATTTCCCCCTTCCCAGTCCCCCCTCAAAGAGTTCTAATGTGCAGTGCATTCTTCTACTCTGTGAACATAATATATACTTGATGATAAATAGCAATATCATATTTATATACACTGTATAGACAAAGAATTATTCACCTTTAATGAAAACAAACAAAAATTGACATAAAAAATTACATAACCCCCAAATCTTGCCTTTAGGTCTTTAAGAAATATTTAAGTACAAATACCTAAAGCAGTAGGGTGCATCATAGCCCTAAACCGAAATCTACCAAAATATCTTTATGGAATTCACAAACTATAAATTCTGCAGTCAATGGTATACTATTGAATAGTAAATTTTAAGTTGATATACAAATAGTATCTACCAGTCTTGAGAAGTCACCTAAGAAATAAAATCCTTGAGAATGGAAAGTTTTGGTTTCCCAGGGAAGCAGATTGGGCTCCTAGGAGAGAACTACTGATAATGGGCTGATAATCACTGATGGCTCTGACAAAGGGAGGATGAGCTCAGGGCTGAGTCAGTGCCTGGGAAATGTGGCTGATGGAAACAAAGAGACCATAGCTGAGCAGGTTCCTGGAATTTCCTCAAAGTCTCACCAAATATAGTAAAACTAACATAGCAGCCAATCAGAAACCGACCCATGTAACTTCCCAGCACCCACCAATGATTACATAACCGTTGCTTAAATTCCTTTAGTTTTCTATAAAAATATTTGCATGCCTTTGTCTGGGGTCTCCACTTTGAGGAATGGTAGATCCCTGTATGCTGGATTTCTGCAGAATAAAAGCTCTTTGCTTTTGCATATTATTTGAGTCTGGGGTGTTCTTCATCTATTTTTGAACCCTTACACTCTCAAATGCATTACTGTAAGTGAAAGAAACTAGCCTTGAAAAATTATGCCACATATACCATCCATTAACTTCTGGCCATGACATTCTAGAAACGACAAAGCTGAGAGAATGAAGAACAGAAAAGTGTTACTGTAGTTTGTAGTGTAAACAGCATTTGAACATAAAAAATAAACACAATAAATTTTCTTACACTTTGTTTTTGCTTTTTTGCTTTTTTGTTGTTGTTTTTCACTGTTTTATTGTTGTTGTAGCTGTTTGGTTTTTTTTTTATTCTGATTGTGGTTTGGTTATGAGAAGCAAACATCTTGCTTATAGAACTCAAAAAAAAACTTATAATTTTAAGTTTTATGAAATGAAAGGACACAGCACCAAATTAAATATGAGGGGAGACAACTTTTGAAACTAAAGTGTTTTATGTTGTTTCTCTTCTTTGTGAGACAATTACTTAGTTTTTTTAAACAGCTCTCCATAATTTTCAAAGACATCAATCAGTACTGTATCCATTATAAAATAAAAATCTGCTATGTAGGGGTGGTTTCTACCCTCATTTATCACTACATATTTAATGAAGAAGAATATTGTGCTTGGACTTGTTTATGTGCTTGTGGACTCTTTCATTCCTTGAGACTAACCCAAAACTAGCCCTGAGCAACAGCAGCTGGAAGTCATTGGTTTATAATAGTGACTTCCCATTCTATAGCCTCAGCAAATGAATTACTAATTCCAGTCCAGTTTCTAATGAACAGGTGTCCACATTTTAAGGATTTTGCTAATTGTCATCCTGCCGTCAGACTTAGTAGATCCCTAAGTGAGAATGAGCCCCAGAGGCTGAAAAATCCCACAGATTGGTGTTGGATTTAACAATTTAAACTGCTTGCTGCTTCTGATTTCACTGGTTCTCCACTGGCTTTGGGACATGGTGAGTAACTGGCCATGGTTGGATAGGTGGAGAGTAGTATAACCACCCTTATTTCCAATATGCCTTCTGGCCAGCTAGTAAATGTATTTTAGGACCATTGAGCCAACACCTACTTGTCCTACAGTAAACACAAAGAAAACCATTTGGGAACAATCTTTCTTACTTAATATCAATAAAAAGTGCAAATTCTGGCTCAATTTTTTTCTGCTAGACAATCTGGTGGCATATAGTTGAAGCAAGAAAATCTTAATTACTCTAGAGTGGACTGGTATTCTCTTAGGCAATAAGTAAACTTGGCTTCTAAATTATTCTTCCTTTTAATAAAGTTTGATAAGTGCCATTAATAATTTGCCACTACCACTAAGGAAAACAGACTGTATTTCAAGAATTCCAGGGTAACAGTATCTTCCTTAGGTCACCATGACCTAATATTTAGTTACTGGATTGGCAAGAAGTCTCACTCAATTCTCTCACAGCCTCTAAACTTATAAGTTGCAGAAAGCTCATCTTTTCTAAAATTTAAATGTAAGATTGCAGTATAAGAAAAAAATAAAAAATAAAACAACTTGTAAATATTTGATTGACACTAATCTTGGTTGATCTTCTGCTTCCATGAACCCTTCCAGTGGTAAAGATAGTGAAGTAGCAGACCCTTTTCCATGGTGTAAATGTAACATAAATGATGTTCCTTTCACGGTTATGTCCAGCATTACTCAGAAAGAGTATAAGAAACAATTTTATTTGAATATAACTTCTGGTAAAACAGAAAGCACAATTAATATTAATGTTTTTTGAACATGGCTCTTCTAAACAAAGTCACTTAAAAAGTAAGTCTTGGCGCACAGGTGATAACTTGGTCAGTAGTGTATTCACAACATAGCTGTGAGAGTCCATGTTTGCGCTTCAGTATCCACATGAAAAAGCTGGCTGTAGAGATGTATGAAGTGTGCCTGTAGTGCAGTAAAAAGGGCAGAGAGAGGAGCGTGATGATGGTGGTGCTGATCCTGGTGCTGGTGTTAGTGGTGGTGATGTCTTCCTGTGTAACTAACCTAGCTGGACCAGCCTGCTTCAGGTTTAGTTAGAAAAAATAAGTTGGAGAGAAATTGAAAGACACTTGATATTAATCTATATCCTCCATGAACATAGAAATATCTGTTCATATATATATATATATATATATATATATATATATGTATATATATATACATGTGCACACATGCACACATACAGAGAGAGAGAATGATAGAAAGAGGGGGCATCCATAGTACAGTAAAATAATACCCTTTCTTGTTAAAGTCAACGGTAATAGGCCCTGCAAAAGTCTCTACCCTTCCTTTTAAACATGAGTACAACTTATGATCATCTGTATAACTCTTCCAATGAAAGGTAGAGCTCAACTAAATGATAGCAATAAAAAATTATTCAGACTGAATATTTGTGTGTGTGTGTGATGTATGTATGTATGTGTTTAAAAGTATAGGTGGCAAAAACGTCTAGCAATTAACAACATCAGAGGGTTCAGAATTTTAATAGACATCATTCAAAAAGTAATTGCTAATAGTGAACATTTTAAATGTCATTTTAAAAGCTCTTGGAAATTAAAAATAAAACAAAATAATTTTAATGTGTTGAAATAAAAGTTTAAGTGATATTTCAGAAAGTAAGAGTGCTAGGTGGACATTAAAATAAAACTTTGAATAACAAATTAGTAATATATGTCAGATAAAGCATCAGATTTGATACATTTTCTGATTTTTCCACAGTTCCTTTAGAAGAATTGAATGTGTGAAAAAATATAGATAAAATTTGGGTACATTGTTTTCATATTAAAAGAGCTCACGATAACAAACATACTAAATGATAAAATATCCTCACAACAAGTTATGCCATCATGAAATATTAAACACTTAAGGTACAGAACTTCTAAAGCTTAGAAAGTGATTCAGTACAGCACTGGATTAAAAAAAAGTAAATCCTGAACTCCAAATTATCATGAAGCAATGTTTTCAAAATGCTGAAGTTAGGATTTTGATTTTCAAATTAGACTTCAGTTCTTAGACAAACTGTTAATCCGATGGAGGGGAGAAGTGGAGGGGAGTCTTTGACATGTACAAAGCCTCCAAATACAACTGCATGTCATAAACTAGTTCTCAAGAAAATGTATTCAAATGTAATAATGTGATTTCACAAGGAGCAGGAGAAAGATCCGGGAAGGAAGGCTGCCCTGAATGAGAAAAGTGAAGCAAGTGGCCAAGAGGGGATGAAGTGTCAGGAAGCAGGACAGGAGATAAGTCTTGTGACTAGGGATGAAGTTCAATTAATAGAGTACATGCTTAGTGTACAGGAAGCCCTAGTATCTCCCACACCATATAAAGTCTGCATGGTGATACATGCCTGTCATCACAGAACATAGAAGATAGAGGCAAAGCTACCAAAAATTCAATGTCATCCTCGGGGTCATTGTCCAGCTTGGGCTTCATGAGACCCTGCTTCAACAAAAGATCAAGAAAAGAATCACTGGAGTATCCTCAGCAGATAAGAACATTAAGAAGTTTGATTCAGGATGGATGACAGATGGGCACCAGAGACCAGAAATTTCTTAAGTTACCTGAAAATTCTTTCATGCACATTTAAACACCTGCTGGAGTTTGGAATGAATTGCCTGTAAGTACAAATCAAATTACAAGTTTTAGAAAGAAGGGAGTATTCATTATGTGCAAATCAGCACACTAGTATCGCTTTACAGCCCTTACATGATTATTACTCTGTAAAGAGGACCAGGAACTGCTTATTATTTAATTCGTAATGGTGATAAAAATTTTTTTGGGAGCTCATGTAAGAACACAAAGCGTTCTTATTAGGAACTTGATAGTATCTAAAATTGATGGAATGGAAAACAGCAACATAAATACGTTTTTAAATTAAAGAGTTATCTACCAGAACAGAAAGTTTTCAGAGTTTGTATTGGTGTACTGATGAGTAGGACTGATACATTGTGGCGGAAATCACCGTGCAGTTTATCTCGATTTCCAGCATAAAAATGAGCAAATACTTCATTGAAGATCGTCTGGTGATCCTAATATAAGAGTCAATGATTCAACAAAAGAATAATACCCCAGACTCAAATAGTATGTAAATGCAAAGAGTGTTTTATTTTGCAGAAGTCCAGCATGCTGGGGTCTCCCATTACCAACATAGAGAGACAACCAAGTGAGCTCTCAGGCCTGATTTGAAGCACATTAGAGGAGGTCCTGGGTAGGTGACTTACTCCATCACTAGGGATGGGGGCAGAAAAAGAGGGGAAAACTGTTAGTGAAGAAGTAGCTGAAGAAATCTGGAAACTGCTGCTGACACATTGTCCTTGCCTCAGGCCAGGTGGTGGGGCAGCTTCTAAGGCCTGTACTTCTCTGGACTTGCCCAGTTCTTGGGAACATGAATTTAGTCCTGAAGTGCCAGTTGGAAGGCTGTCTTGGAGTCAGCCTGTCTCACTACAACATAACTTAATTCTAGGGCTATCTACCTTGAAGTAGCATCAGATCTCACACAGGTTAAGAAATGACTCCCCAAAGGGCTGTCCCTCATTTCATAGAACAATTCCAAACAAAAAACATAGAACATGACTTTTTCTAAGACTCAACTACTTTGCCAGGATGGGTCATATAATTCGGTGACACACATTGATTATAAAGAATATTGTGAAGAGAGAAGAAAAACAGTGAGATGGGAAACAATGTATCCACAGTTCCTCAATGAGAGTTGTTAAGGGATGCTATCTCTCTGGGGAAGGTCATCATCCAGGTATGTCCGCATGCTCAGAGTCCATGCGTTCTTCAAATGTGTTCTTATGTATGTATGTATATATGTATGTATGTATGTATGTATGTATGTATGTATATATGTATTTTTTAGTGGGGGCTTCTTTACCTGGGCCTGATTAAATCCTTATGCTATGTTGCTTTTTCTTTTAATATTAAAAAATGTCCATTTTAAAGAGAAGTTCATTAAGACACATATGTTCTAAGAAGAGGTGAAACACTCTATCCCGCATAGAAGCTAGTTATGCTGAGGAGGTAAATAACTTCAGCTTCAGGAAGTCCCTAAAACTAACCAGATTCACTACTTTGCTTCCCTATGGGTATATAAACAGTAAGGACTCTTGAGAGACATTCCCCAACAAGCCTAGCTGTCTGGCAGAGGCACAGACAACATTTCGCTGCCTGGAAGAGACACCCTGCAACCCACTGAGCAGTAGCGGTAGGAATTCCATGCAAGAACTCCAAGCTTCTAGCTATCTGGGTCCTCACCTTTATCAGGTTGGCCTTTTGGTGATGTGACTGTCTTTGGGTCACTCCTGTAAGGAACTCCTCATCTACACTCCTCTAAGTAGCACAAGGAAACTCTGGTTTACCAAGTTGGCCGCGTTGGCATCAGTACTTTGATCAGTACTAGTTCCCTATCTGGAACTGAGTAAAGGCCATTCATGCTCCCCAAGTATAGTGTTGCACCCAACCTTGTTCTTGAGTAATCAGCTTTTACTACTAATCTCTCTTCCCCAGAGGTTAGGTTGTAAATTTGTCTTAACTGTGGCTTTTCTAGTTGTCTTCCTGTATCTTGAAGCTATCCAGAGACCTACACCCATGAGACATTTTATTAGCATCCACAAAAACATGCATTACTTTGGATAGCTCAGGCTTTTAGGAGCCATGTTTCAACAACCAGGGACAAAAACCAGATATGCATTTCATATTGCATCACACTGTCACAATTTATGTAAGATATTTATATGTAAGGACCTGTTCTATAATTAATAACATGAAAAATATTTCCCACGAACTTTAGATCATCATACACTAGCAGACTTATTGAAGATTATATATTTCATACCTTTATAGTCGATATCTGTTTTCAGATTAGTTCTGAAAAATAGCCAGTTCCTCAAAATATAGCTCAAATACCTGACTGATACGAAAGCTCTGCTTCTGAATTTGGTGGCCTTTAATTTGGACACATGTCCCTAAATACACAACTCCTCTCAATGGCTTCAGTCTGCATTGCTTTTCCTCCGTTCATTTAACTTGTCAAATTTATGTCTCGCTTTCGAATTAATGGATGTTTGCAACTTCTTGCATCAATTTCCTGAAAATGAGCCAATCACATAAGGTCATAAAAAAGCCGGTTTGTCATAAAATGCCTCTGACGAACAAGTACAGTTCTGTAGTACAAAAAAGTCTTTCAAAGCAGAGTCACCCAGAAACATGGGCATACAGAGCTTGAATTTTATGGTCCATATCAATATTTTACTGTGGTTACAAATCTAACGCAGATGCCAACATAGTTTATGTTGCCAAATGGTTCTTTTATTTTGCAGCACATGGTGTGTGTTCTATTTAGCAGCGAACACATCTGCTAGAACATTTTTTTTCTATTCTCTCTCCTTGCATTTGTGTGTGTGTGTGTGTGTGTGCAATTCTAGTTCCTCCAAAGATACAAACGCATACATCAGCCCAATGCATGTTTTATGACTTATAAACATTGTTAAGCGATGCCGTTCTAAACATTTGTGGGCTACGAAATTACTGCTTTGGGAAAGGTATTTTTAGTGGCAAAAGTACTTTTCATTAATCTCAATTCTCCAGGTTTAAAACCTAAGCAGAGCAAGACGACTCCGAAGGCAGCTGGATTTCAGATTCCTCTGGGACTATGCAAATAGAGCGAGGGCAGGAGAGAACAGGTGTTTTGTGCAATGCCGTTCCACTGGCTTCCCACGTACCTTCTTTACTGCACCTTTGAATCTTTTGCCAGCTTGGCAGACAGTGCGTCAGAGGTAGGGGTGGAGAGATGGAGGAGCCGGAGTAATAGCTCTTCGTGCCAATGAAAACTAAGAGGTCTGTTGTTTTCAGGAGCCTCTGCCAGTCCTCCACCTCCAGCGTCACCCCAGCCTGTCTTCCCCACTGAGTTGAATCAACATTTTCTGAAGCAGTGATCAATGAGGGGTGTTGCTTGGAGAGGAACTGAATGATTTCGCACAGCGAGGAGATGCCAGATCGACATCTGAGAGCAGGGAGGAGAAAACAGACTTACAGTGCCTTTTCTAGCTGCCCCCCTCCCCCCAGCACCCTCACCCCCGAATCCTCGTGAAGAATGGTGCATAAGAAAAGAAAAAGAAAACTGCATACAGAAAGAGTGGGATAGATAGTGGAAGGAAAGATGAGTGGGGCAGAGATAATCCTGCCCCTTTATCAACTTTGACGTTATTTGCATTTTAGATTTGAGTAGATTATTGTAGTCAGCTGTGCTGACTGGCAGACCTCCCTCCCACCTCAAAAGAAAAAATAAATCATTGAACAGGCTGTTTCTCCCAGCACTTTTTTTTTTTAAGTCTGGTTATAAGTTTCTTGGGTACTTCTACATCTTCTTAACCCACCTCACATTCAGGAACCTAGCAGCTCCTACTGTTTTAACTGACACACTGGAAACCTAGTTTTGTCGTAATTGTGTTCTTTTATTGATGATAGAGAATACCGTTAGGAATAAGGCTTTGGCCTGAAATGGAGGCTGAATTCTTTCTAAAGTCAGCTCTTCGATGCTAGAGCAAGAAAGAAAACATAGATAACTGTTCAGTGTCTAATAACTGTCAACTGTCGCAAGAACAGGGGCGGGTAAGTGGAGGTCCTGCAGACTGATTTAATATTGTGATTATTGTAGTGGGCTAGGTCCAGGCACTGTAGTAGAAGGAAAGGGATTGGCAGGCAGAGAATGAAAATACCGTCTAGGCCAAAGAAGGTAAAGAACCTTACTGAGTCCATTAATAGTGGCAGTCCTGGTCAAAGTGTGTGTCATGGTACCCCATGTCTGGTGTGACATCACAGCATTCTATGACTTGAACTTGACTGTGCATGTAAAAAGTCATTAATGGGACCTGCTCCATTTGTGATCTTATGTCAATGACATTCTCTTCACTTTTCCCACCGACAGAGTAACAAACCCAATCTTGAGAAACTGGTTGGAGAATGTTCTTTTTGTAACTGCTTCCAGGAATCTTATATGTTATGTTTTTCTGCAAGAGGAGGAGAAGGAAGAAGAGGAGGAGGAGAGGGAGGGGGAGGAAGGGAGGAGGAGGAGGAGGAGGGAAGGAGGGGAGGAGGAAGAGGAAGAGGAGGAGGGGGAAGAAGCGGAGAAGGAAGAGAAGGAGAAGAAGAAGAAGAAGAAGAAGAAGAAGAAGAAGAAGAAGAAGAAG